>NW_017307816.1:137181-144277 GCF_000935625.1 Nanorana parkeri
AGATTTTTGCCTCAATGTTCCTAAATTAAAGTTCTTTTAAATCAAATTAGTCCCTTTTATTACACTACCAGACAAATGTTTTAGTACACCATTTTTCCAGTTTTTAGTAAAATGCAAGCAATGAATACCCTGAAATGGTGCACATATAAGCAGTAAACTAGAGGATAAAAAGAGTTTAGGTTCAAATTATGTAAATTTCAGAGTTATACAAAAAGGACCTTTTCAGGGAACAAGTAAGGGCCTTTTTACACAGGCAGTCTGTTCAGGTCCGCCTGTCAGTTTTTTTTAGGGTGTATTTGATTGGAAGCCTAGTTAGTGTAACTCTATGGGCAGCTGGATGTAAGTGGATGTGCGTCCATTTACATCCGATTACTTCCGGACTTGACCGTGATGGATCGGAGGTAATATGATGTAAACGGAAGCATGTCTCGTACATCTGACTCTCACAGACCTAACATGAGTCCGTACAGCTCAGTTTGAGACAAAACTGAACAGACATGGATGTCACAAGAGTGATATCCGTTCTGTACTGCTCCAATCAGCAGGGAATCCTTGCTGATTGGACAGTGTCTGTGTGTAAGAGGTTTTATGAATTAACAGCTTTCAACTTTTCTACAACAATGGAAGTAAATAAAGTCTTGAAAGGTAATGCAAACAATTGCTAAAGGAATCTCAACTTACTATGTTACTACATTCTCGGAATAATTATTTGAATTACAATTACAAAGAAGACAAGTTCCTGAGAGTCAACACAAGTGTGTTCATCTGTTATTTCTGTATAAGGTGGCTACTTTGATGAGTCAAAACGTTCGATTTAATTTTGGTAAAATGATTCCATGATTTAATTTTTAAGTGTTTATTTCTATGTTTTAATTTCACAGCATATTGAGACATCAAACCGTGTACATTTCAACAATAACTAGAAAAACTGTGTTCTAAAACTTTTGTTCTGTGATATATGTTTAGTGATATCAATGATTCTATGGACCCTGTAAATATACTGTCCATTCCATCTTATTAGTTCCATATTTTTTAAATAAAACTTTGCTTGAAAAAACGGTCCGTATAATGTAAACATTGTTAAAGCCTTCTTTATATAGACAATGCTTGAAAAAACGGTCCGTATAATGTAAACATTGTTAAAGCCTTCAATATATAGACAATGCTTGAAAAAACGGTCCGTATAATGTAAACATTGTTAAAGCCTTCTCTATATAGACAATGCTTGAAAAAACGGTCCGTATAATGTAAACATTGTTAAAGCCTTCTCTATATAGACAATGTACATATTCTGCAATTATTGGATAAATCAAATACATAGATACAGTGTCTATCTATCTATCTATCTATCTATCTATCTATATATATATATAGATATATATATATATGTGTACTCATTTGTCCAGTAGGTAGTCACATTTAACTAGACTTTTTCTGTATTGTTGAATGTGACTATTACTAGCCATACGATTTTTAACAACGTTCCTTAATCCACATTATCAGTAACGTCTCACAAATCTCACATAGGGCTAAAACAGGAAATGATGATAGTAGATTTTAGGTCATCACTTTGGGTGCCATATGCCATGTCTAACATTCCCCAATATGCGTTACGCAGCACATCCCTTATCAGTCACTCTAATACACATAGCATTTGGGATCAAATTATGTACAAGCTATCGCAAACAAGCCTTTCGTCATCTATGAAAATATTGAACAATGCAACACACATAGTATTGATTGAAAATGTGATCTATCAGTTATAAATGTAAAGAATCTATTAAAAATCATCACTTAATCTGAATTACAATTGGTTCTCCGGAAGCACACAGATATTTGTTCAACTGATTAGAAGAGATCCCAAAAACATTCTGCCACAGCCAACTGTCTTATCAGATTCAAAATTGATCAAGAGCTCACTAAATCGATCAAATGGAGGATCTCTGGTTTGCAATTATGTTAGTTGCACTGACTGAGCAATGATACGATCATATTGATATGTATTTGGCCACCTTATAGTGAAACTAAACTCAGTAGCTAAATTTTTAAAATACATTCAACTACTTTTAGGCTCTGTTCACACCTAGGCGTATCGAATATGCGCGTTTGTCTCGTGTTTCGTGACGCACGTTTTAGCGGTAAAAAACACGCGACAAACGCACGTTTCTGAGGGCTACTTGGCTGTATCCCAATGGAATACCTTTTCAGGCGTAGGCCGTTTTGTAGTGCGTTCAGACGGGCTGAAATACGGCAAGGTGTGAACCATACCCATAGAAAACAATGGGATTTTCATGTTCGAGCGTTTTGTAGAGCGTTCGTAGAGCATTGAACACGCTACAAAACGTACAGGTGTGAACCAGGCCTAACTAATAACAAACATGTAGCTTATTTGTGCATCACTTGGCTGTAGATCCCCAGATCATCTCTGAATTTGTGCTGACACTGTCCTTCTTTCTTTCCCCATGGTCCCTGTGTGTTGCAAAGTAGCCACCACTCCAAACCCATTCCCATAATAGACTATAATCTTACAAATACAAGTTAGAAAACTAAAACGTGAGATCGTAGTGCATCATAGGAGTGAGCTTGGAGCAGTGGCTACTTTACAACACGCACAGGGACCATTAGAAACAAAAGTAGCCACCCACCAGAAGGAAGGACAGTGTCAGCACCAATTCAGAGATGATTTGAGGATCTACAGCTGACTGATACACAAATAAGTTACATTTTTGTTAGTAGTTAGGGTACTTGAGTGCATTTTAATAGATTTACCTTTTTTCAGTGCCCAGTCACCAGCTCTTTGTTATCTCTGACGTACGTTGTTATAGAATGGGGAACTATCTGACCTGGAGTATTTACACTAGATTTAACTCTTTTCCTGCCAGTGACATAAGGCATATGTTCCAGCTGGCCATGTCAGTATGCCTTACGTCGCTGGCATTCAGCCTTCTGGTATAAAAACATGGTTGCTTCAGAGATGATTTGAGGATCTACATCTGACTGATACACAAATAAGATACATTTTTGTTAATAGTAAAGGTACTTGAATGCATTTAAAAAAATGTAACTCCTGAGTTTAGTGTCACTTTAATGATTCTGTTTTATCTCGTAGGCACTATATAATAGGACGTTGCTACCTGTGTTATGTTTTCTTTGGTAATTGCCAGCCGTTTTTTTAATAATACTGAAGTATGTGTTCTCCATCACAATGGCCCAGGGAGCATTCTACTTTCCTGCTGCTTCTTCAGGTATTTTATTTTACCGCTATAAGTATATTGATTTGCACATTCTGCAGTTATTTCACACCGAAATGAAGATTCTAGTGAGCTTGTAAACCATTATCCCATTCAGACAGGTTATTGTATGGAAACAATGATTAGAGTGTATGTTCACCCCAATTTTTTATTTTTTTTGCAGTTTTGGACAGAGTGAGGAGGGGAGAGAACCCCTGTCGAGTTTTAGCTGCTATCTGGAGGTCCATTAGATTTTTTCTTTCACTTTCTGCCCAGTGACAACAGTTTTAGCAGACAGCAAGTTAGGAGAAAAATCTGCAACAGTGAAACCGAAAGATTAAGAAATCTGATAGGGATTCTAGCCTTCCCCTGCTCAACTAAAAAAGGTGCTTTTAGTTACGCCTGTGTTGTCATTATAGATTTATCATCTCTTCCTGGCTAAACAATTGTCAGTGTGACAGTAAGTGAAGGCAGCAGTAAAAACACAATAAGAATTCTAACCATTCCCTACTCATGGTACTCATTCATAAAACATGAAATATTTTGGCTGGTCATACATGTTAAAACTGTACATTTACTCAAGTGTTACTAGTAACCAGTCTACAACAATTGCTGTCCTTGTTTTAAGTTCATTAGCTACAATTTATATTCGAAATGCTAGTGAAATCTCTGTTTTTCCAAAGAATTGATCCCAGTTATAACAGTTGGTTACAGCACCTATAAAACCCTTTTACACTAAAGCATGTAACGCATGCAGTTCTGGCATAGTTCCTGCTTCTTTAATCTAGTAGCTAATAAACAACATATGAAAATGGCACAAACCCTTTGGTACATCCTCCTTTTTGCTGTTAATCTCTTTCTTTGGGTCATAAATGCTGCAGTCAGTTCCTGCCCAGGTGGAAAAACATATGCATGTGGCTTCATTGCTGCAAACCTGAAAAGTAACTGAATGGTATCAGGAACGGAAAAAAGAATCTTTGCAATATACTGCACATTCTATGGATTCTCTTTATAAATCCAACAATCTTCTGAAGCACTGTTTAAAGAGACAATGTAACCATGCTCATGCAAGGCAAAGTGACAGTGTCTCTGCAAAGAGTCCTCCTCCCTGGCGCCTATACTTATCTTATCAACACTCCCTCATCGGTCCTTCCTTCCCCACAGCTGGCACTGAAATGACCAGTGTCAGTGACCAGGGGGAACAGTGATGTCATATGAGAGTGCTCAGGCAGAGCAATTGGCCGCAAGACCCGAGCACTAAAGTCTTGCTTCGAGGTCAAATGCTCCTTCATGCCTGGGTGCTTGGTATTTTTGTTGGCTGCTGAGAAGGAAGGAGCAGCAAGGGAGTGCTGGTAAGGTGGGTATAGGTGCCCCTCCATGGGCAAAGTGAGAGTATCTTTCTAAATAAATAAAGTGTGAAATGGTATTTAAAACCAGCTCTATCTGCAAGAGTTTTTATCATGTGCCTTTATTCTTTAAAGACACTCTTCAAGTACAAAGAGTAGGCAACTAGAGATAGCTGCACATATCAGCAGCTGCCATCTGAGCCCTCCAGTCACAGCTGAATGCCAAACCATTTTAAAGAACAAAGCTCCAAAGCTTCCAAGTTGTGAAGAAGCGTGCTCCACAGCTCTGCTCCCCATACTTTGCTACTTGCCTATCACTATGATGGGCAGCCTCTCTGGCTAATATGAAAGTGGAGGCCAGAAGGAAATGCCAAGGCATTGCCTGTCAGAATGGCCTGGCATTCAGCCATAACAGGAGAGTTTAAGAAGGCTGCTGCCTAGTCATTTTCAGTCAATTTAACTACTTTTGAGCCACTGGGATTCATAAATACAACAAAGCAATGTATCACACACAAGTTCAATCACCCACCAGGATTAGGTAGTCAAAACTTGTCAAATGGAAAGCTTCAATACAGTTTACTGAAAAATCAAATATCATTGAAAGCATTTGTGTTTGTCAGCCTATTTGATCAGGCCAATTTCAATTTAATCTCCAGTCAGTGGAAACCGCTAGTGCTTTTGCAGTTTTGACAAAAATATGTATTTGAAAGTTCCATTGTCCTTTAAATTTGCCACGTGTATGGCCATCTTTAGGGAGAACCTGCACCCAGACTATGCACCCTAAAGTCATTACATATTTTGAACAAGCAGTGAAAGCCCTCATTCACCTCTATAGCTAAATATATTGTGGAGAAATTATTTTTCAGTTCACAACAGAGGCACTGAAATTACCAGTTATTTCTAAGCTTTTGGGTACTGAATTAAAATTGACTTCAACGCTTTTGTTGTAATCTCTGAGGATCTTTGAGAAGGAATTGCTTCACATTAGCAGCTACAGAGGTGAGTGAGGACTTGTTTAAGATCTTTTTTACTGCTTGTTAGGAATATGTAAAAAAGGTTAATGTCCATAGTCTGGGCACAAGTGCACTTCAAGGTAAAGATGGAAATGGAAATACAATCAGCACAAAATATATACATTGTACTGAACAAAAGTATAATGTAAAAGCTCTGGTAGCAGGTGAGGTCAATTATTATATAATTAATAATCTCTAGCTATATAAGCATATATGCAATGCAGTCAGTTTCACCTTTGATGAAGTCCTATAGCGTTAGAAGTAAAAACAAGTCTTCCACAGTTAATTATGTGGGCTTTCCTAACTAAACTTACCCCATGTCCAGAACAGACTTTGTCATTTGAACCCATTGCACAGCTGCTGATGTTTAGTGATGAAATATGAAGACATTTCCTGTCTAAGCACATCATTGATGGGCCACATGGTGTTCCGTCTTCTACATATCCCATGTCAGTCTCATCATCCAAAAGAATATGGGCACCACTGTATAAAGAGATAATAACACTGCAGTCCAGCAACACATAACTTTTTTGTAAATTTCTAAAGAAAAGCATATTCACAATCAGCGGTGAATTAATTGTACCAAGGTCCTGGGCTGTTCTCAATTTATGTAAAGACAACAAAGAAACACGACGCACAGATCTAAGTGCAGTAGAAGTTAATAAAAGGTAAGAATAATGCACTTAAAGAACATTCTGTAAGTATATATATTTATTGTCTCATCTTGTTCCTAGGGCTAAATTAATCTATTGTAAAAGTTTTAGGATTATTTTTTAGATTTTAACATAATGTAAATAAAGATCTGTTGGTTTTTATTTTCATCCTTGGGTATGGCTGTATGTTGGAAATATACCTTTTCTATCAAGTGAGTGAGCATTATAATCATACATACAGTGACTTTAGAATTATTTTGACTGTATTAACTGTATGATTTTACTCACTATATGTTTAATATATGTCTTTTGGTGCATAGAAAGGGAATTATTAGTAACTGGATGGCTCTATTTGATCTATATATCCTGCATTGTGTGGTTAAGGCACTGTGGTTTCCCCTTTAATACTGTTTTCCTTTTAATGCAGAAGGACATGATTAAAGGAGAACTATGACATGAGTGATTTCCACTCACGTCATAGTTCTAAGCCGACCTGTGACAATGAGACTGTCACAGGTCGGCTCAGTAGATCGGGAGGTGAGGGAAAACATACCGGGTTCCCTCACCTCTCGATCTTGTCACGGCTCTCTGCCGTGACAGGGGGAGGGGCTGGATTCCCCTCTCCCCGCTCCGATCTGCCAGCGCTGACTGGCGGAACGGACGGGGGAGGGGGCGGGTACAGCTGGCTCTGCCTCTAGATAGGCAGAGCCAGCTGTCACTCACGCAGCTGGGCGGATCCCGTCATTTAAGTCGGGATCCGCTCCAGGTGCGGCGTCTCAGTATACCGCGAGCTGTAGCTCGCGGTATACTGAGCTTAGGGTAACGGGAGGACGCTAGTTTGTGTCCTCCCGTTA
>NW_017307816.1:145043-222103 GCF_000935625.1 Nanorana parkeri
GGAGGGGGCGGGTACAGCTGGCTCTGCCTCTAGATAGGCAGAGCCAGCTGTCACTCACGCAGCTGGGCGGATCCCGTCATTTAAGTCGGGATCCGCTCCAGGTGCGGCGTCTCAGTATACCGCGAGCTGTAGCTCGCGGTATACTGAGCTTAGGGTGACGGGAGGACGCTAGTTTGTGTCCTCCCGTTACCCCAAGGAGAACTATGGGGAAAAACACTGACCCCATAGTTCTCCTTTAAGTGCACCTGATCTTGCTTGTATATGTGCAGCCTACCCAGGTCCACCCCGAACTAAACAATTAAGCCCAGGATTGGGTGAAACGTGTTAGAGAGGCCAACCTGAGGCAGGACTTTGTGTATCAGTGTGAGCTTTAATAAAAGAAGTTTCCAGCGACAAATAGAGTGTGGCCGGATATTGTATTGTACGGCAGCTAACGTTGGAGTGAGAATGAGCACCAACCAGTGAGCACCGGGATTTCCCCTGCTTGTGCGCTATGGAGGAGTGGTGCAATCCGTTGAGTGTTTTGGATCAGTACATGGATGTTTTCCTATCCAACAAACTGGTCAGCAGGATCTGTGCATACATAATCTCTAGATTATCTGTCATTAGAACCAGAGCCCCCTCAAGACTATTCATATGCAGTCCACAACCAATGAATCTAGTTTCACAAGTTGGTGACTTTGTGTAACGCTTCCTGTGAGCACGATGGCGAGTGTTGGATCTCAGCTGCGGAGGTAAGTGGAAATGGTTCAGTAGGGAGGTTCGCAGTAACACTTTAAGTCAGTGAGTGCAGTCGGAACCCCTTACACATCATACACCATTTATCCTGGGAGCATTGAGTTGTAATCTTGTTGTATAATCACGCTCCCAATTATATAGATTGTTTTTTTTTCAAATTTATGTTCACAATGTATGGGCCAGTTAATGGGATCATACATAATGGTCTGTGTACATAGACATTTGTGCTATGCAGTTGTATACTTTTTGCAGATGACAGATGTGATGTTGTCAGATGACATTGAAACAATGCTTTCAGCTTACACTTGACTATCTTAAAGTATATGTAACCCATAACAATAAACGTATTTTATTTGCTCCCTTTTTTTGTCTGCGTAATATACTATTGAACGTTTTTGTGTAATGTCTGTTCAATTAGTGCAAAAAATACCCAATTTTGCCAGAAATCTTGTGAGCAGATAACTTCCTGCGATCTCTGCCTGTGCACAAGTTGGGGTTATGGAGATGAGGAGGAGGGAGAGGAGATGAGGAGAGGTCAGTGTTCTTTGTAATGCATTAGAAATGAAGTAGGCAGAGCTGACAACACATGCTTTGGAATTCAGAGCCCAAAATGCTCCGTCATTGTCAAAGAGGAAGGTATGTGCACACTATTTCTGGCATATCCACAGTTATTTGTCTGTATTTATAGTATGTTTTAATTGATAAAACATGTGGAAATGTGCATGTATTGCAGAGATGTACAATATATATATTTTTTCCTTTTGCCCTCACATACACTTTAAGGGAAATACAAAGGCTGCCATTGATGAACACCTTCTAAAAAAAAGTGTAAGGCCCTATACACACTTGTCTGTTTTTGGCAAATGCCCATTTTTTTTGCATTAACCGTCATCAGATGTGCATACTGGTGTATTCACATACAATGATTATGCATTACATGAAACACCACTGAAGTGGAGTTTGGAGCCCCAGACTGCTACACATTCTACCCTTGTTTAAATCACCACTGTTCACAATACACATACTACAAAAATACAATTAGTAAGCGTGTAAAACCTTGATTATATACCTGCAATCCAGAACTCTCTTTTGGTGGTTAATGTATGTTGGTGGAATGTCACCTTCTAATTTGCCAATACGAGGGGTTTTGGATACATTTGCACACAGCAAAAATCCACAAAATACATCACTGCAAGAAAAACAAATCACATTAAAAAGATAGCAATGCTGATGCAATTTTTTTATTTATAATTTGGCATGTACATTTCTTAATTATAATTGCCAAATATATTTGTAACAGTATTTTCTATGTACTCTGTATCATTAGTGAATCACAATTGACAAATAATAGTCTAATAATGGGATCATTTGGAACTGAAACTACATTAATGAACTTTTTCCTGTGAGCCTGCAGGGTTGGTAAAGAGTATGGTTGATTACATACTTTATAGAAAAAGAAGTATAAAGTATAAATAGAATAGGAATGGGAAATAGAAAATTTCACGTACTGCAGCTAGAATGTGATAAATACCTATATCTTGGTTATGCTAACACTAATTTAAAAAAAAATCAAGGGAATGTACTGTCATTCCAATGCAGTATGGTAATACACATTACAAATATAGACGCAATACAAAAAAGTGGGCCCCACAGTACACAGCCCTGCAACAAGAAGGGAAATGTCACCCCTGAAATGCTGTTTTTCAAATCTAAATTTTCAAGGAAAAAATACACTAAAATTAATTTTAGTGCATGCAAACACAAAAGGCAATAAGGTTGTATCGAGTAAAGGGATACCAAACATGTCAAGACTCAAAACTGTGTGCGCCTGCTATACATCAAAAAATTGCGGCAACCAAAATTATCAGCCTTTTCAGCTCATCAGTTTAGAGTTAACCATAAATGAAGAACCTAAAATTATTTATCTCACCAGCAAGCCCCCTATGTGATAGCATTGGGCAGGTCACAGGTACTCTTTATGGAGAGATCAGGGGTCTTTTAGATCCCTAATGTCTCCCCTGTCCTCTGCTCCCACCAAATGAGCACAGACTGTGCTTGATCAGCTGTTTACCCAGCTTTTGAGTCAGAATTTTGACAGCTCTGAACCCAGAAATTCTCAAAGCTAAACGCTTATGAGCTCACACTTTGCTGAAAAGAAGGGATGAGGAGTGAGAGAGCCCGGGAACCAAGGAGGGGGATCGGGAGGGGGTTGTGATCCTTCAGCTCTACCGCAACCCAGATCACTTTTACCTAAAAGCAGGGAACCTGGTAATAAAAACAGAAACAAGCTCATGGCTGACCATTTCAAGGCCTGTGCATATGAGATGCCCAAGGTTCTCAAGTATATCTAAAGCCATAACTTTTGAATAGAGTTTGGAGGGTTAAAACCGCTGTCAAGTTTTTTTCACCATCTGTGCCATTGGGGAGATTTCCTGTAGACACAACAGGTACAGGAACATAAGGGAATTGCCCTCTAAGCTGCCTGTCAGCATCCTAGCGAACAATGACCAGGGTTGCCTCTGGCACAGCCCTTAGTGAGAGGTTATCATTGAGTAGAGGTTGTGATACCGTCACTGAATGAATGACTTCTAGCTGAAGCAGTAGGAGATTCGGCGGACGCACTGGCCGGAAGTTTGAATTCATGTTGAACTCAACTTGAATTCAAGTTGAATTCATGTTGAAGTCAATTTGAAACCAAACCTCATCCCTAATAGACTGCAGTGCTTTTCTGCCCCCTTTCCCCCTAGCCAATTATAGAACCCTGTGCATTTATTACTTCATTCATCCTGCCATTCCTACATAGGTTAAGGGTCAATGTTGGCTTATATCTGGCAATAATATCAGTAGAAAGTTCCTTGAACAGTCCAAGTGTTTTCCCAAACAACTGGCTCCTTTTAACTTACTGTTTGTTGCACTTCATCCAGTTGCCTACACCATCCTTTCCACAATTTCCTTTCTCTGTGCCTTCTGCATTCAGTCTTTCATAACAGAATTTGTCCGACCCTGAAGCTTCTGCCATGACAGCAAAATAAATATTATTAATTAAGCTGTGAAGGCTTAACTTCGTCCATACATTTATGCGTTTGTTTCTTTCTATAAATTTTATGACGATGCAAATATTCAAATATTATCTGCCTGGCTTTACAGGTAATGTGCCATTGATGTGGCATTAATGTCACATGATGGGGGGAATTTATCAAAACTGGAGGAGACAAAATCTGGAGCAGGTTTGCACGGCAACCAATCAGCTTCTCTGTCTCATTTTCAAATCTTACCTGAGCAAACTGAAGAGAGGTGCTGATTGGTTGCCATGGGCAACTGCTCCAGATTCTCTCTGCTCCATGAGCAACTCTGATTGGTCCCCAGCACACTTTAGTAACAACCCAACCAGAAAGCACAGAGAGCAGGCAGGATGCCTGCCATATTCTTTATTCATTTTATATATTGGCTGGATTCTATATTCAGTTTAATGATGAATGAAATAGAACGGTTAAGGATGCCCTAATGTGAGCAGATCACCCAAAACTTCAGGCTGAACAGGAGTACAGCTAGAAACTATGGCAGGGAATCTTAAGATATACAGTATGCCACAGGATGATTTAGCCCATGAGAGTAGACCTTAAACTGAAATATCAATTTTTATCTTTTAATTCAAGTGCCTTACTGAAATACACTATTATTTAACAATTACTTTTGCGCCAGTCATCATATGTAAAAGTGGCAATAAATGAGCTGTATTTAAACAAACTGTAATAAATATAGTAATTAAACAAAGAAGTTGATGTAGTTATAACTTACTTTGTCCCCAGATGTGTTTGCACTGATTGTCTCTTGTCTTGCATTCCCCATTGTAACAGCGTCCCTGAAATATATTTATGTGTCCAAAGACAGAGATATAAAATTACAAAATAACACCTAACTATATTTTGCTGTTAAAAACACGATTATTTGTACATACCACAAATGTCAACTGCGGAGACATGCAAGAAACATAGTTCTATTACCTGTTAATTTGTTACGGTATCTTAGCTATGGTTTCCATTGAATAAAAAAATTAAAAGACTTTGATCTACAATCTAAAAATAGAAGCTGAATCTAGCCGGGGGCACCAAGAACCTGATTTCCTAAAGTATGACACACAGCGAAATGATCCTGGACCCGATTAAAGCTGATGTAAACCCTAACTAGATTATCCTTAAGCACTGTATATGATAAACAATTGTAAAGTTGTTTAAAATAAAACATTGGATGTCTGATTATTACTCTGTTCATTCAAGCTCATTTTTTGCTTTAGTAGGAATAAGGGGGCTGCCATTACTGACCTCCTTTTTGGAAGTACTAGTTGTCTGGCTGTTATGTTTACCTGCAATACCTTCAGAAAAGAGAAAAGCAGAAGCCTTTTCAACATGACAGTCAGACTCACAATGAGCAATGAACTCTCTCTCAGCCCCCTTGTGACAGCACTGGGCCAATAGCTAAGCACCAATGCTGTCATGCGGAAGGAAAGAGAGCAATTCACATGCTCCGCAATACCTGGAAGTATAATATACTGCATGGGTAGGCAACCTCGGCACTTCAGCTGCGGTGAAACTACAAATCCCATACATGCCTCTGGGAGTTCTGTTGCTGTCAGAGTCTGGCAATGCCTCATAGGACTTGTACTGCCACAACAGCTTGAATGCTGAGATTGCCTATGGAGTGGTAGTTGCGTTATGGAAAGTTGAGTGTGTGCTGCTGGGAAGGGGGAAGTTACATAAGCCTGCTGCTTGCCCAGCTCAGTGTGCTTTATCTCACTTTACTAGATTTAATATTTTACTAAATCAGGCAACAGAGCTGTCCTGGTAATCCATACCTAGAGCAAGAGACTTCCATTTCAGTTGGCTGCAGGCTTTTATACGCACAATTTGCAAGTAACTTTTGCATTAAAGGGAAGCAAATTGTAAGAAATATAATTTTTGTCTCCCTCTTTTTAATAGGTGTTAATAGGTTAATAGGTGTTTTTTGATAAAGAAGAGATCGGTGTGCGAAGCAATCAGCAATCAATTTCCTGTATTCTACCGTCTCTAAACTGTTGCTATAAGTGACTGACTATTGTAAATCGTCACTGCTCTTTGAATTAAACAATCTTTTGTGCATTATCTTTTAAAAATACATAAAACTTTTGTTGGCAATTTGTCTTTCTCTGTAAATTTTATATTCTTTAGTTCATGTCCATAGTTAGCCATATGGATGGCAATCAGCACGGACCATTACATCTACTTTTTATGTGATCACTTGTTTTGTTCACCTTAATGCCTTAAATTGCCTAAAGCAAATCTGTCGTATGTGAAGCAAGATCACATGTTTTAGAGTATGCTAGAGTACTGGCAACACTGTTTTTACTTTTTTTAGGCCCTCTTCACATTGCATTAATGCACCTGCACTAACACAACATATTATACAGCTAAGGTGCACTGCCCTTTCTTGAATTGATCATTCCTACAACCAGGCACAACTGAATAAGTGATGCAAACACAATACTTTACATCCTTCAATTTAGCATATAGAATAGGGAAGGATTAGGTCATGTTTTCAAAATGAAAAGTGTCCCTGTGCAAGGGGGGTACTTGAGGAGTCTCCCAAAATTCTGTAATTCCGATGCTATGGCATTGGGGGTTGCCTGCCCAGGTGCATCAGGAATGGGTCCTGCCACTGCCATAACAGTATACTGAGAAAAATAGGAGCTGAAGTCATTGATGGGGACCTATTTGTTGTGCTCTGTTGTTTAATTCTCTCTTATGCAGTGGCTCTGTGTGTGAGTTCCCTGCCTGTTGTATTTATTCAATTAGTAATGGAAATTAGGCTTGCTTATTTAGGATTTTAGTTTGTGGGAAAACACAAGGTATAGGTTATAGGGAAGTACCTTTAGATTGTAAGCCCTCACGGGCAGGGCCCTCCTTGCCAGTGACGGAACTACCGCCGGTGCGGGCGGTGCCGCCGCACCAGGGCCTGAGCCTACAGGGGGGGCTCAATATCCATTCAAACACAGCCCTGGGGCAGATATGGGGGGGCCTCGTTGGTGTCCGGCCACCGGTTACCATCCGATCATTATGCGGTGGGCCTGCGATCTCTGCGCCGGGAGTGTCCATTAATCACATTGGCTGACGGGCCCCCTGTGTGTGTCCATCTCAGCACCTCCCCTGTGTGTGTGTCCATCCCAGCGCGTCCTCACGGCTGAGGCCCAGGGCTGCCCCCTGCAGTGCCTGCAGGCTTTTTTTTTATTCTCGGCTCCCTCCACAGTTTTCGGCGGCCGACGGGCCCCCTCATCTCTGCGCCAGGAGTATCAGGTCTTTCCGACACTCACGGCGCAGACATGAGGGGGCCCGTCGGCCGCCGAACACCGTGGATGGAGCCGAGAATTTAAAAAAGCCTGCAAGCACTACAGGGGGCAGCCCTGGGCCTCGGCTGTGAGGACCCAGCAAACAGCTGCCTGAGTTCACGGGCGCGCTGAGATGGACACACACACAGGGTGGTTTTCTGCAGCCTCCCCCACCAGGAAACAGCCAGAGGAGGTGAAGGTAAGTTAATAAATAAAATTATTTTTTTTTGTAGCCCAATTGATGGCATTGCTGTATAAAGTACTGCTGGTATTTGTAGTTCTATATAGCGGGTCCCATTCTGCATTGCAGCAATGCAGAATGGGACCCTCTATAGAGGACTACAAATCTCAGCAGTACTTTATACAGCAATGACATTTTTTTGTGGTTGCTAAAGGGGATATGGGTTAGGGGGGTTTGTGGGGTTTATTTTATTTTTATTTTTTTTTGGGGGGGGGGGCAAAAATAATCTTGCACCAGGGCCCTTTGTTCCCTAGGTCCTCCACTGCACCTTACCATCTTGTCTTTAATTGTATTGTGATGTCTTCCTTATATTGTAAAGCGCTGCGCAAACTGTTGACGCTATATAAATACAGTATAATAATAATACATGGCTTCATTACAATGCTGTTGAAGGGGTGGAGTGCTAACAAAGTGTGAGGGATATGTTATAATCACCTTAAGAGATTTTATGGTGCTGCAAGCTTTGCGGGATATATATCACTAGGGAATATAACAAATACGGTTATAATTCTACCACAGGGAATTTTTATTTCTGGTGCTGGTAGATATTGTACTCTCTAAAACAATATCCTCATTTTGGTCATGCTGACAACTTTGTAAACGATTGCTGGCATTGGGAACATCACTTATTATAGGGCTGATTACTGTCATCTTAAAAACAAACATTCTCACTGGATTAAATGCAGATTATTTCATATAAATATTTACTTCAACACAAGAAAGAACAACAAAGGGCTATTACCTGGTTTGAATCACAGGCATATCCATCTTGTTTACGAAGATTGGGTGGACACTAGTAAAAAAAAAAAAAAAAGAAAAATGTCACCAGTGGGACACATTGAAATATATACTGTATGTAAAGCATTAGCATGTAAAGCATAAAATCTCCAGGGATGGAATTTTGGCCCTGCCTATGTTGCTTTAGGACATTGCATGCATAAATTATTCTGATCCTATTTCCTAGATCTTCTGACTGTACAAAGCTATCATTTCCATTAGCGTATTGATATTTTTCTAAAGGAGAGTTTTTACTTCAAAAACATAATAGGATTTCTCTAATATAAAATCTGCATTCCGTTTTATTTTTACACTTTTATAATAAAAATTATACTTATAAAACAAGAAGTGTGTCATTCCTCATGTCATCATAAATTTTATTTACAAATCTACCCGCCCTCCCTTAGAACATCAACTTTTTTTAAATTGCAATAATTGGTACATTTCTTGTTCATGTAATAGATTATATTTTGTTTATTTTTATATCTACTAAAGGAAGCAGCAATAATAGTTCCAATAAGAGGCTCTAACTACACCCTCTTACAATTTACTGTAGTAAAGAATCACTTCAAGGAAAAGCCCTTGATAGTGAACCAGTTTTGAAATGAAAATGTACCCAAGGAGCTATGCCTTGACTAAGGGAGATGCACACAAACTGGAGTTGGCTGAGATTGTAATCTTTTAACCTTGCAATTGTTGCTAATAAATGGTTTAAGCCTATGAGTGCCGCTGGATTCTTTTCTCTTTGTGGTATGACTTATGAGGACTTCAAGGAAGAGATCAAGCTACAAGCATAAGGTAGCTGGAAATGGAACTCTGCAAGGTGTTCCTGACATAGTTTAGAAACATCAGTCTCCTAGCCTCCATGTCTTTAGCTGCAGTACTTTCTGAGTCACTGAAAAGGAACAGCATTACCGTCAAACAAGTAGAAAACAGAAGGTACTGCAATAATATTTCAAAATATGGGCCATTGAAAATACTTTGTATGTTCCCTTTAAGACAACTTATTACAAACCTGTGCCAAAGCAGGGCAATGCAATAGTTGTACTTTAATTATGAACAGGGAATTCCCATTCTTACTGTTTTTCAGTAGCTTTTGAACACTCTAAATCCAAGAACAAAAGTGTATGCTATTGCAGCTTACCAAGCCTTACGTGAGATGGCTGCATTAGTTTGCTTATTTAGGGCTAAGAACATCTTGAGCATAGAAAGTATTTTTTCCCCCCACAATAACCACTGCCAGGCTAGTACTCCAAGTCAGCTTTTACTGTGAAAAGTTAGGAGCTTGTATCACCAATGAAATACTAGAGGTGTGTGAGAGTACGAATTGGCAGTGGTGAAAATGTTTTGCATATCACTAGGCATTATCTAACTTAAGGGCTATGGAACATATGGTCTCTGTACTCCTAAAATGTTTTATTATCATGAATGCATAGCAAAAATTCAATATGGGAAGGTAAAATTACAATACCTGGCCTGAGTCTCCTGTGCATTGCTCTGTGATGTCACAATCGTTCACTGCATTGCGACATTCATACTCACGAGGTAGAAACTGCAGAGGTAACAGAGAACACAGACAGTATTTCTTGATGCTTTGTAGACCTTGATTCTATTTCCATATGGAAATTCATTGTGAATTTGTCCCAGTAATTCCTACATGCTTACTGTACATTAGTGCACTAAAAAACAAGTTGCTTGTGTCCTACCATCTTTGACTGGCTACTTCCAGCTAGCGGAATCAGCCATGTATTCCACAATTTCCCCTTTCTTGACTACAGACTCAACCTATTGCTGAGTAATACTGCTGGGTGCTTCTACAGTGTTCACAGGCCTTATAAAATGCTTCTGGCATATTGTGGGTTACCTTGGGGTTTGTGGCAAATTCAAGATTTTGATTTTCATGCAAAGTTTTCTGCCTAAATTTCACAATCCAAAATCTTTAATGCTGATGCTCCTAAATCCTACATTTCTAAATTGATATATACTGTACAAGGTTTTTATACATTTATTCACCACACATAAGCACTATATTTACTTGAACACTGACCCTGAACACTGAATGTCTTCTTTTTATACATAGTATGTAAAAAAAAACTAAATAAAAAAGCTTTGTTGATGCTCCAAGATCCTTTTCCAAGAGTCAGTGAAACTAGACCTAAACCTAGCCCTAACCCTAACCCTAGATATAACCCTGATCTTAACCTAACCCATTGGGCCAGTTATAGGCTTTTACAAAAGCAGATCCACACTAATTGTTTACTGCTTGTTTCCCTTTAATCTGGACTTTTCAGTGATAAATGGATCGCAGAGATACAAATATGCATGTAGCCACACTGACTGCAAAAAGCACCTGGGCATCATAATGGCATAAACAGGGTACTTTACAGTATACCTATCATCATAATGTAGAATGATGGGTAGAAGATAAAACTGTTTTTTTACTGGCACATAATCAAAGACCTCTAAATGTATCATTAGACTAATCATCAGGTTTGTGGCTAAAACCCTTTGATGTTGGGCACATGAATTGTTAATTAATATTAGTGATTTATGTTTAGTTCATATGCCACTATGAACTTACGGGTCAGCTACCAGGGCTGCAGTAATCTTCTCTAATAGTCTATACAAGTAAAATGTATCTGTGAGTATAAAGCAGACAGCCTGCTGCCTCCAACAGCACATTCAATCAGTAGTTATTGCTAAAGTTATCACATGATAAAAGAAGCTGAGTTAATATAGAAGGACGTAATCATTTAGCATTATGTCTACATAGAGCCCTGAGTGAAGGTCACACCCATTATAAAAACAGAAGAAAGTAAATGTATTTACCAGACAAGATGTATTGCAGCATGGTCCATCACTGCACTGTGCTCCATTAGACAGAGAACATTTCTTGCAGCAATCTCCAATACAATCCTGGGTGTAATGTTTTGTCTATACAAAAGACAGTATATGGACATATCTAGGTGGTAAGTTGCTTCTCATTCACCTTTCCAAGCATTAGATATTGTACAACATTTTTTCTACCCTCCAAGTGGAGAAATGTGTTATTAAACAAGTACATATCAAAACAGAAAATGATGATCCAAGAGGAAATATATCAGAGGTACACTGGCATGTGGTTTTACATTGTAAATTGCAAAAAGTAAAAGGAACAAATATTTCCCATCTCTATAGGATCATAATTTGCTAGAAGGTGGATTACATTCAATCCTAGTTTTCTCAATAAATAAATTCAATAAGGTACCTAAAGGACGTCAGTATGGTACCATGTGTTAAGCAAAAAGAGAGAGATGTGAAAGGTAACACTAAAATAAACTTTACCTTAAACCAATAAATACCTTTGTCTGTGTGTAGTTTGCGAGAAAAAAAATTGTAATGTTCTATGCCTAAGTCAAGCATCTGTGGTTTATACAATGTGTATATCTTGATATCAGGGTGTCACAATATCCGGAAATCCGTGCCAAATTTTCCCTTTGCTCCCTGGTTCTGGGCTGCCAGCCTATGGCCTTTTACTAGACTGCAGCCAATCTGCACTCCTCCTTCCCTATTTAGGACTACCTCACTTGTTGCTCTTCGTGCGAGCCTTGTACCTTGTATCGTACCCCTTGTTTTTTGTGTGATCCCTGTGAGCCTTTTCCCCTGTGCTTTTGGCTTCCTTGTATCCAGCTGGTATCCTTGTTTGGCGTTATCCCCTGCTTCGCTCTTTGTGCCCCTGCTCTAGCCTACTTCAGTGTTTGCCTTTGTATTTTGCTGAATACTACCCTTTGCTTTCACCAGTGTGCTATGAGTCTCTTGTTTCTGCCTTCTTTGCTTATTCCCTTGCGTGTTTTCTCACGCCAGCCACTGTGTGTCTGCTTTCTTCTACCTACTTCCATCCTTTGTACTTCAGCCTAACTTTTTCTTTTGTACTGTAGTTCCATCAGTTACCTTCCAGTGTATCTTCCTTGTGCCACACATTTACCCCTTCACTTCTGCGCTCCACTCCTTCCTATAGCTTTGTTCTATACTTCTATCGCACACTCCCTGTGTGCATTTACCTCTCGGATCTGCTCTTTGTATTTAACCTTACTACTTCAATTGCACACTCCCTGTGTGCATTTACCTGTTATCCTGCTTTTCTTTGTATACATGTGCAACGCACATCTCGCTTACTTTTGTGCTTTATACCTTTTGTGCTTCTAAGTATACCTCTAGCTACTTACCTTTCCTGTTTGTTACTGTCTTCTGAGTCCTGTGCTATGCGTTCACACCTTTACTTGGGTGTGTGTGTCACACTCTCTCTAGCTCCTTGTGTGCTGCTGTTCCCATCTTCCTCCTCTTGGTTTCAAGTTTCTTCACTACTTTCTGTATCCAGTTCCCTGGTGCTTCCACTAACCTCTAAATCTGTGTGGGTACGCTAGGGGGCCGCAACCTGGAAGGTGTCAAGCAGCCAATCATACTCACCATTAAAGGCTCTGTCAAAGACCTGGCCCTTCTTAGATTCTGAGCCTCTAGTGCATCTCCAATAACGCACAGAGTCTTAGTTCCTCATCCCTGTTAATACACAGACCATTGTAGTTCTAGTCTCCCTGTGACCAACATCCCTGATATCACTCCAGTCCGTGCCTTCCATCCACTCCATAGTCCTGAAGCCTATCTCCCCTAGCATCCCGGTCCACAGACCGCGACACAGGATAAGTCTGGTTACAAGTTACAAGTACAAAGGGATCATTACAAAAAGTTTTTTTTTACAAGGAAAAGAGAGCCCTCCCCCTAAATATTTTGGTACTTGGCTGAGCAGCCTCTATGTTCATAAATTACATTTTTGAGGGAAAAATGCAATCATTTTTATTATTTTATTGATTTTAGTCAGTGTTGTAATGTAGGGGGTAACCTGCTCTAGGTTTTGGCTTCCAACTTCTACATATGGTATGGAGTATAAAGACTTTAGTATATTGATCAAGGCTAAGTTGTTTACTATTACCAAGCCGGCATGCCTGGGAGTTCAAACTCGGGGAACTCATAGTGTCATGCAAAAAAATGGAAGAAGGTACCAGGGACTCCTTGACATTTGGGCCAAAGTGGTTTGTAGCAAGTCTTATATTTAGAGATAGGAATAGCCTTAGGTAAGCCTTATGTTGTACAAATAGCTTAGTAAGTTTATTTAATGCCCTAAGCAAGTCTCACTTGCGGGCTATAAGAGCTTATTTCCATTCATCATCTGCTAAGGAGCCTACAACAGTCTCCCAAGAAGTTTTTTTGGAAAAAGCTACTGCCCACCACATGGAGGTAATCAGATGTTGATATAAGACACAAATTAATTTGGTTGGAAGTAAAGCAGCAAGAATCTCACAAATTAAATTTGCAAGAAGTTTCAATTTTTTGAAGCTGTACTAGGGTGGCATGACAGAGTTGGATATAACAGAAGAACACATGGTTTGTCAGATGAAATTCCTTTTTAAGCTGGTCAAAGGACTTCATTCTTCCTGTTCCTAAAAACAGACAAATGATCTCCAACTTGTACCACCATTCAGGGTGCGATATGGATGAGAATTCCAGTAAAGTACAGTTATTCCAGAGTTGGGTGCTAGAAGTCAATACCAAATATATTTAAGACTTATAATAATCACCAGATGTGGGTTCAGGGGCAGTACCATGGTGACTTCTAGATATCAGGTATACAGGATTAGGACACAAGGTGGCATAAGTTTTCCAGAATAGGTGTAAAAACTGGAAGACTCAGACCCCCGGTGAGGTATATGTGCATTGTATAGCATTTTAATAACATAATGTGGGGCTTTTATCAAAACTGGAGCAAACTAAATCTGGAGCAGTTGCTCATGGCAACCAATCAGCTTCTCTCGTCAGTTTGTTCAGTTAAGATTTGAAAATTAAAGATAGAGCATGTGCAATGTAGGGGGAAATTACATAGACAAAAGCCCCCGCCGCTAGTTGAAAATGTAAAAAAAAAATGTTTTTGAAGAACTTATTTCTTTCTGCTTTACTAAGTTTACAGAAATAAAGGTGAGTGTACCTAACCAGTTGTGGATCAGTCCTAGTACCTAACCAGTTGTGGATCAGTTAACATAATTGTACATCTTTTGACCTCCCACGTTAGAAAAAAAGGTAAACAGGCAAATGATTGGCTGCTATGGGCAACACTGGCACTTTGCTGGTTCCCAAAGTATGCTAATTAGTAATATGAGGCTTTAGGATTTTGACCCTTCATGTATTTTTAATCAGACAAGTTACCATTTTTTTACATTACAAAATTACTAGCACTGTAAATTGTCCTTACTGCTGAAGACTTACTGTTCGTGAACCACAATCACACTCTTCTCCTGGTTCCACATAGCCATTGCCACACTCTGTCACTTCAAAAAGCTGCCAAAAAGAAAAAAAATTTATAATATATTCAATTGTAATGTTGGCAAAGCAAGATGTTACACATTATAGACTCAAGAGTTTTCTTTTAAGCAGGTTGCTGCTAATCAAAATATCACCATTGCTAAGACTGCAAGAAGGCTATTGGTTTATGAAGAACTCTTTAGAAAATAAAAGAAAGTCTTTGTTGAAGCAATTATAATTGGCACTGTTTACCTGTCCAAATTTTTCCTACGGGCAATCATTTGTATCTAGGCCAGGTACCTTATAAATTATGGAGGTGGAGGCATGCTTCAGACACTGCTAGCATATGAGATGGAAAACAATCCAATCACTATTCTCCCCAATGAGCCTCAGCTGGTGCCATCTGCAGGTGTTCCAAGGTCATTACATCATTCAGAACAAAACAGCTGCGTAAGGAGCTGCCTTCCAAAATGTATGTGTACCTTGACTATATCTGTTCTTCTAAAAGATGCTGTATGTGCAGAGTGAGGGGAAAATAATTACAAATAATAAATTAATGCAAACGCTATATTTCGGCTTTAAAAAAATAGTTTGTTGTTGAGTTGTAAAAGTACCCTATCTCATACATTTAGAATTGCAGCACAGCTCTCGGATATAATGGTTCTCTTTGAGAAGCACTGGTCACATTCCAACCTAACAAGTAATGTCAGGCTGGTCTCCTGGTGTTGTTTACAAGGGACCTATGGGAGTTGGTGACATTAGAGGCTGGACATACATAACGGAACACTTTAAATTACAGTAAACAGGCAGACACCATGAACATTTATCAACATGAACAGATGAACAGATAGGTTAGCAACAGCTGTTGACTGCCCTATGAGGCAAAATAATTTTTCCAATATGATGGATCCTGTATTGACCAGAAGAGTAGTTTACAACTTGCGGGGTATTGGGGGCCTCAACTGCGGCCCCTAACATCACTAAAAGACCACACATAATATTCATTATATTTCATGCTTGAGTGTACTGTCAGAGACTGAACACATAATAAAGGAAATAAGGGTCAGAGTCTGTGAACATGCTACAGCTTTGGTGGCAGACTTGCTGAAGATGACATTTAGTGACTGGGGATATGTTGAATGAGGCTAGTAGAAAGAGATCCCTGCTATTACCCCTATACAAATTAGTGATCCCTACTACAAAGTGCTGTAGCTTACATGAGGAAAAACAAGTATGAAAGGGCCACATATGGTTTTCAGGCATCAGGGATCTAGAATGTTGGACTGTAAGCTAAGACATATGTGAGATGTATACATCAGTATAATATATGATGAACAACAATCAACAGAGAAACATTCTGTAATAAATTGTCTGAAAACAATGTTGTGGTCGTCATCATTTTTACTGCATTTCCAAATCAGAACTTTTTATTTTAATAGCCATTAAAATCTGAGGTTTGGAAAAGTTAAACAAAACTTTCCACATGACTGATACTGATTTTTATAGTTTAATGGGAAATCTACCTTTGTTGGCCTATTAAATAGACATGAGCCCCCTCCACGGGAAAGAAATTCCTTGAACTCAGCAATACTGCATTTTGAAAATCTCCGGGAATGGTACACTCTGAAAACATGGAAAGTAATCAGCAACTTACATGATAAAAAAGGGACATTTATAAAAATTGAAAAAAAAGATCTAGTCCACAGAAACTCAGCTCAAACTGGAAACTGTGAAATACAGACTGTTTTTTTGAATATCAGTTACAAAAAACCCCCACCTTTTTTCGGTGCATAGAGGTAATTTAGGCCAAATGATTGATTTTTTTTTCATATAAAAACCATATGCAGTACATGCATGGGGGTTTCCAGAGGGCTTCCTCTGCTGTCTCATCACAAGTGAAAATTCTGAAGGTTTCCTTAAAATTAATGTATAGTATACAAGTAATCAGCTTGATGCATATAATCTTATCTATATCCGGTAATGGTAAAAAAAAAACTTGTTTTGTATGTATAATAATTAGATATGTACATGGGGACAGACATATTTGCTCATTACATATGCAGGCTCTGCTTCCTGCCTTTCAGTGATGCACAATAGCTGTGCTTCACTGCTCCTTTTAACAACTTAAAGGAGAACTATGAGGTGAGTGGTTTTCACTCACCTCATAGAAGTGAGCGAACACATACCGGTGTTCGCTCACCTCTCGATCCTGTCACAGCTCTCTGCCGTGACAGGGGAGTGGCTGGATTCCCCCCTCCCCGCTCCGATCCACCAGCGCTGACTGGTGGATCGGACGGGGGAGGGGGCGGGTACAGCTGGCTCTGCCTCTACACAGGGAGGGCCCGCTGTCACTCACGCAGCTGGGCGGATCCAGACATAATTGTCCGGATCCGCTTCAGCTGCGGCGTCTCAGTATACCTCGAGCAGTAGCCCGCGGTATACTGTGGCGTCTCAGTATTCCGCGAGCTTCTTTAAGTCTGTAAGTTGTCCAGCTCATTAAAACTATACACACCTGTGTGGGGTATATCTTTCCACGACAGTTAAGAGAGAATCTTCAGATGGTAATCAGACGTTCAATTAAAAAAAAAAACTGTGGTGTTTTAAATGGCATTCACCTAATTTACATTTCAGTTTCTATCACAATGCACATGCAATAATTATTCAAGAGAAAATCTTAGGAACGCCTGTCTATATACCCACCCTGTTTCCTCCATAATGCATCCACCAAAGTTTTCTGCACAGTCGCATTCTTCTGAAAGGAGAGTGCCATTAACCATTAAGAATTCACATTTTTAAATGAACAAAATAATACATTCATCCAAAGTAATTTAAACACATTCAACATTTTTACAGGCCAATATATCATATCAATTTAAAATATAATTATGGTTATTATTTCTACAGTAGTGCACTGACTTTGCTGATAGCTCTCCTGTCTTTGATTAAGGCATACTTTATGTTAAGATCAATGGCAGGTATCGTTACAGTTGACATTGGCAGTTAACCCCATCAAAATTTTGCTATGGGGCCAGATTTTTTGTAGTCATGCCCCTGCATTGTAATCTCATACTCACTTGGCTTCAGCTTTCGAGAAGCTGGTTCCCACTGAATCCCAAGGTTTTGCGCTAAGCTCTGAGCCAGCTGCTGTGCCATGGCCATCAGAAAACCATACTGCAGAAAAAAAAACACACAGTGTAGAACACATTATTTTACCACAAAAAAGTTTTACATTTATTTCCAGCGAAACCTGATTATTTTAGCCTTCTGATATTCTTGACAAGCTGAAAAACATGTTGGTTTTCTATAACTTTCAGTGAATTTAGCGTTAAGATATTTCCACCACAATTCCCAGCTATACACAACTCCCCTAGGAGCTTGTTCTCCCCCAGGAGCTTAGCTAGCTCGGTTAATTGTTTTTAAAAACATCTGGATGTATTCCTAAATGCACAGAATATTACTGGTTATTGAGTTCTTATAGGTATATTAAGCATCAGAGAGCGTTGATCCATGGAATATCCGGTTGCCTTATGGGATCAGGAAGGAATTTTTTCCCCGGTTGGAGCAAATTGAACCGTGCTTTATAGGGGTTTTTTTGCCTTCCTCTGGATCAACATTGGGTAATTGTGGGCATAGCATTCTGTTTAGGCTTTTCTTATGTCTACAGGTTGGACTCGATGGACTTGTGTCTTTTTTCAACCTGACTAACTATGTAACTATGCAACAACTATGCAGCATATAGAAAGCCAAATTATGGTATAACACTCCATTAATATAGAATAGATTAATAGTAATATAGATAGTTAAATGGGGGGGTCTAGATGTGAAATGGTGTTATATGGCTGTCTGGAAGGGGTTGGAGTGAAGGACTGCTCTGTGGAAATGTTACCATTGGAATTTCAGGGAAATATAACAAGTAGAGAAATGACTGCAAGCAAATCTCTGTAACAGCAACAAGGTACATTGTCAACCACTTTGAATTTTCTTTTTTAAACGCATACAACTGCCACTACAACTGTGACTCCCATTGTTATTATTAACACTTCTACTACTAATAATAATAATATCAATAAAAATGTTGTTGTTATCATGGATCTGATAAGCTGGATCCCAACGTTTCCCATTTTTCCATATTTAGAGCAAATATTTTCTAGCATTGCGGCTGACTATTCTGATATAACCACACTCTGACCACCTTTTTTGTCTCAGATGTATGCAGACTTATGAAATACAGCAGTAATGTTATGCAAAGTGTCATGACCCATAGCAACTTATCCAAGATCATATTTTCATATCCCTAAGCCCTTTCTAACACCATCACCTTAAACATGTGTTTAGCTAAATCACTTCTGCTGAAGGAGTGAAGAACTATTGTGAGGAGGGCTACAAGAGTTAGGGTGGTTAGATGTAGAAGAGCATTATGAAAGTTCAGGAATTTAGAAATAGGAAGCAATGGAGTGGGTTGTTTGCTGCAAGGTGAGTTACAGGGGTTAGAGATGATAAATTGAAGCAGTACATACAGGATTAGAGATCAGAGGCCCTGAGCCACATCTTAGAGTGGTTAGGAGTGGCTATTTACAAAGTGGTATTGGTCAAGATGCTTTGCTCATCAATCAGAGTTGGGCCAAAGTAGAGGCAGGAGATGCTCTTGTCTTGGGCACTTTATTGGAGCAGCACACTTTGTCATCTTCACCTCGGGAGTCAGAGTACCTGGTCCTGACACTAATGTCAACAGAGCTTTTTGTTTTTTTTAAGTACAGAAAGGGTATATAAAAACACAGTAGGATGAGGGTCTGGTTGCTGCTTATGGGAATACATATACAGCATTTAAAACAGACCTTGCTACGGTTGTCATGGACAGAGGTACATATCCATTGAGAGAAGGATTTTGCAGATGCTGCAGAAGTGTATTGATGGCTGCATATAGACACAAGGTAGCACTAGGAGACAATAGATGACACAGGATGCTCTGGGGTGTACTGAGATCACTGGAGCGCATTGGGTGTACTTGGCACAGGGACACAGGGAGCAGTAGTATAGCAAACTCTGGAAGTAGAGGAAGGACAGACAACGCAGAGGACTGGAAGCAGAGATGGGGACATCAGTAATAATACTGCAACAGGTTGCTCGGCATAGCAACACATTGCCTGAACACCGAGCGATGTGTTGCCTTGCCGTTGAAGCCAGGGCCCTTTAGGAGAGCTGTGTCCTGATTTGCTTCAGTAAAACTTGGAATTACTGGCAGCTGCACGCTGTAGGGGGACCCAGCCCTGGATCACGGGACAGGTGAGTGTTACAGTTGTGTTGGTAGAAGATAACAATGTATGTTCTATAAAAATATTACCTCATTCACTCCAACGCCTCTAGGGATAGAGCATACTCCTCCAAAATAGCTCATACTGCTCCTCTTGTAATGAAAGTTTCCATTCCTTAATGTTGAGGAAAATAAACACAGAAACAGGTATTTAATGTATGAAAAAAGTTTTGATTTAAAACTTAAGAATATCTTCTGAACAAAAATAAATAAAAATTTTGCTTTGTTGAGTAAAAATTGTATTATTTTTAGGTACGTACAAGAGAAGGTGTACAGCATCAGCGTGTTGTTTAATATTATTCTGTCTGTATTTGGAGAAATCATGTAACATCTTCAGGGGGTCAGGGCCAATTGTTATGCGGTCCTTATCTGTCCACGTCTCTACAGCAACCAGAACCACTCGTGTGTTCAGCTGTTCTTTATAAATCTGTCAGTATAAAGAAAACAGGTAATGGAAACTTTTGAAAGACTTTGTTACTATGAAAAGGTGGTGTGGAGTGTTGTGCAGATATTATACTGTATTTATTGGCAGTTATGTGAACTGGTAATAGAAGAATCTTCTATAGGCATATATGCATTTTATAAAGATGAGTCAACTAACAGCCTTGAACGACTACCAAGGAAATGCGAGTTGGTAAAGAAGTGGTGGGAATGCTAATAGAAGTGGTCATGAAAAATCTTCATTTACTGACAGATGCAGCTATGATACTACTGTCCTGTCTGTCTGATGTCTAGTCACTGCTGATCTGTTATTATAACAGTGTTATAGAAACAGTAAATTAGGTTTAGAGTGGCCTAAACGAATATTGTAATTGGCCAGTTTGTGGGCACCATTAAGATATCCATAGAAATCTGATAATCATCAAAAGATCTGCATGATTTTAGCTGAGGTGGCAACAATCCTCACTGTCATAGATGCCACCAAACGGCCTAACCAGCTGAACTTGAGGTAAACAACCACTGGTGGTAATGTGGTAATATTGCAGGTTTTTTCCCCCCCCCCCCCCCCAACTGCACTGATATAAGTATGCATGTTTAGGCAGTGTACATGTTTATGAAAAGATCTTTCAACAGAAAGTTATTTCACCGGTCAGACCTGGTTCTAAACATCTGGCTCCTGAAGCTGTTGAGTACAAGATCACAAGGGAAAGCAGCTGAAACGGAGGAAGGAGGAGTGGGGAACAGGGGAGTGGCTTGCCTTGGTGCACCTGTGTGTTTGTGAGAACACACAGCTTACTAGCACACACACGGGTGGCTCCATAGGACCCTGCAAAGGAAAAGAGTCACCCTAAAACAGGATAATAAAGATCTTAGCATACTGTGGCAATTCTGCTTGTTTGACCTTTGCCCAGGGCATTTATCTTATTGGTACTTTTATTCTTCTCTTCCTCTTGGATTAACCAAGCATTATTTAATCTTTTAAGCTGTATAAAGAAGGGAATATAGTGATACAGCTTACCTTAAAAGAGAACTATGGGGTAAGCGTTTTTTCCCCATAGTTCTCTTTAGGGTCATGGGAGGACATATACTAACCTCCTCCCGTGACCCTAAGCATATTATATCGCGGGCTGTTGCCCGCGATATACTGAGAGCGCCACAGCCGGGACGTATACCGACAATACTGTCAAGATCCATGCATCTGCGTGAGCGACAGCTGGCTCTGTCGATCTAGAGGCAAAGCCTGCTATGCCCTCCCCCATCCACTGGCAGTCACTGCTCTCTGCAGGGAGATGATCGGAAAGTGAACGAGCGACGCTAAGGCCTGGTTCACACCTGTACGTTTTGTAGCGCATTCAACGCTCTACGAACGCTCTACAAAACGCTCAAACATGAAAATCCCATTGTTTTCGATGGGTATGGTTCACACCTTGCCTTATTTCAGCCCGTCTGAACGCGCTACAAAACGGCCTACGACTGAAAAGGTACATGAGCTTCTTTGCGGCGTTTTTGTCGCGCGTTTCCATTGAGATACAGCCAAGTAGCCCTCGCTGAATTGCGGTAAAAACGCGCGTCACGAAATGCGCGACAAATAGTAGAAAGGCATCAAACGCGCATATTCGATACGCCTAGGTGTGAACAGAGCCTATGTGTTTGCTCACTTCCCGATCAGTAGAACCGAGGCGTGACACCTTCTTTGTCACAGGCCAGCTCTAACTATGAGGATGAGTGAAAATCACTTACCTCATAGTTCTCCTTTAAGTTTAACAAAGCATCAGATAAAGTGACTACAGACATAAAAGAATGCTCACCCAATCCAGTCCTATAGGACTTAGACAGCTTTATGAGTCTAGGAATCCTACCAAACCATGGCAGACATCCCCTGCCCAAGTCTATCAACCAGACTGGATTTTTTTCTCAGCTGATAACTGTTGTTTACCATTCTACCACTAGAAATATTTGCTAAGCTCTTTTTCTCCCTTTCCATTGGCACCTGTCCAATATGAATGAGCGAGTTTGTACTATGACCTTCATTAACTGTATTCATGCACTAGCAATTTTTCTTGGCCTGTACAACCAAACTGAAGTTTTTGGGGGTTTTTTGGTCAGTTTTATGTGTTTTTCTGCTTAATTTTGTTCACTTTTCTTACATTAGTTAATATCAATTTACTTGCATCAGTTACATTTAAGTTTATCAAACTGCACATTGTTATTTGCTGCTATACTAAATGAAGCCATAGGGTAAATGTATATTTTTATTTGTAGGGGATAACTTTAATATGTGTTTTTCATCAAAACTTGTATTCAAAACGCACTTTAAAATAAAACAGGTAGCTGAAATGTGTTTTGCTCAGACCACATAATGTATGGCAAACTGTCCAATAGTCTTATTACAGGCCAAAAATAATTGCAAAAGGCTAGGGGATATACCAAAGTAAAAACGCTTACGTAAACCTAGTATTAATTCCATGCTATATGATTTAAACTATTATCCTAACTCTCAAATTTTTTTATTAACTATGATTCTTAGGAAATGAAAATGAGCTACATATGTAATCCAAACAACTTGAAGGGAAAGAATCTTTCAATTAACACACTGGCTTTTGTCGATGCCCTTTGATAATGTCAATTGCTCCTAATAACCCTCATTCAAAACCGCTTTGAATTACAAAAGTGGAAGCACAAACAGAAAACCTCCAATCATACAGTTAGTGAGATTGACACGTGTGAGAACAAGAAGTTCTAACCTTATGTATCTAATTATTAGTACATCTCCCTGTTCACTAATGCAGATACTTTGGATTCCAAGTTCCTCACTTAGACACTTTATTTCTGCTATACTACTTAAAGAATATCTAAACCCAAAAATGTAAAGTGACTCAACTCTCCAGTTAAATCTTAGAAATTCATTCAAGTAACTTATTTGTTAACAAAAATGTAGCTTATTTGTGTATCACTCAGCTGTAGATCCTCAAATCATCTCTGAATTGGTGCTGACACTGTCCTTCCATCTGGAGGGTGGTGGCGACTTTTGTTCCCCATGGTCTCTGTGTGTGTTGTAAAGTAGCTACCACTTCAAACTCACTCCCGTGATGGACTACAATCTCAGCTTTAGTTTACTCAATTTGTAATGTTTAGTGTCACTATAAGATATTGCAGCTCCATTTTAAGATGTTATGGCTGCATTAGGTTTTATTTATGTTTTTCTTTTCTTCTTTTATGTGGTGATCCAGACAGCAAATCTATAATTTTTCTACTTCCTTTACCAGACCAAGCTGTCCAGCAAAAATGGCAGATAGAGGGTTAAACAAATCTTTTAACACTGACAGGGTGCTTACAATGGTCAGCTTTTATTCATTTCTGTAAAACCTTTATCCCATATGGAATAGAAAAACTGTTGTTGTAACTGCTTAAAAGATGTTAGCTGGAGCATGGATTTAATTTGTTAAGTAGGCCATACACTGAGTAAATATTAACCGGTTCTTAATGTACCGGCCGAAATTCACACAGTGGGTGCCCCTGTCAGCACCTTTCTACCCGAAGGTGCAGGTTGGAAAATCTTCGGCGGAATGGAGCTTCTATATAGAGTGCAGCCACCCTAAAGTAGGGTATACATGGGCAGATTTTCAAACGAACGTTTGTATGAAAAATGTAATTGAAAAATGATCAATAATGCCATCAAAGACTTGGCAATTGACGTTTATAATTTTGTTTGATTTTTATTTTCATTTAACATTTGATTTTAGAATGAATGGAGTTTCCCGAATGAAAACCACATTCACTGTTAGAATTTTGTTCGATCAAGAAAAAATGTCTAACACACTGAAAAGTGAAAATAATATTTTCTTTTTGTAAATAATTTCCAATGGACCTATTACGTATACAACCTTTTACTATTTTTGTGCACTGTACTTTTAAAATATATCTAAAGCCAAGAATGAAACATTCATATACTTCATCCTACCAGTCCTTAGATATGGTAGCTGCAATAGTTTGCATTTTTCAGGCAAATACATTTTGTGCAAGTACTGAAATATACATGTGATCCAGTCAGAAGCTTGTGTCCTTGTAACTTTCTGTGGACTGAACCAAATTCTCAAACAATGTTATCAGCTTTCTCAGCTACACTATGTTACCAAAAGTATTGGGATGCCTGCCTTTACACGCACATGAACTTTAATGGCATCCCAGTCTTAGGCTGTAGGGTTCAAAATTATGTTGGCCCAACCTTTGCAGCTATAACAGCTTCAACTCTTCTGGAAAGGCTATCCACAAGGTTTAAGAGTGTGTCTATGGGAATGTTTGACCCTTCTTCCAGAAGTGCATTGGTGAGGTCAGGTACTGATGTTGGACGAGAAGGCCTGGCTCGAAGTCTCCATTCTAATTCATCCCAAAGGTGTTCTACCAGGTTGATGTCAGCATTCTGTGCAGGCCAGTCAAGTTCCTCCACCCCAAACTCCCTCATCCCTGTCTTTATGGACCTTGCTTCGTGCACTGGTGCGCAGTCATGTTGGAACAGGAAGGAGCCATCCCCAAACTGTTCCACAAAGTTGGGAGCATGAAATTGTCCAAAATGTCTCGGTATGCTGATGCCTTAAGAGCTTCCTTCACTGGAACTAAGGGGCCAAGCCCAACCCCTGAAAAACAACCCCACACCATAATCCCCCCGCCACCAAACTTTACACTTGGCACAATGCAGTCAGGCAAGTACCGTTCTACGTCGCAGACACGTCTATCAGATTGCCAGACAGAGAAGCGTGATTCGTCACTCCAGAGAACACGTCTCCACTTCTCTAGAGTACAGTGGTGGCGTGTTTTACACCACTGCATCCAACGCTTTTCATTGCACTTGGTGATGTAATGCTTGGATGCAGCTGCTCGGCCATGGAAACCCATTCCATGAAGCTCTCTACACACTGGTCTTGTGCCAATCTGAAGGCTACACGAAGTTTGGAGGTCTGTAGCTATTGACTCTGCACACAGTTGGCGACGCCTGCATACTGTGGGCTTCAGCATGCGCTGACCCCATTCTGTCATTTAACGTGGCCTACCACTTTGTGGCTGAGTTGCTGTTGTTCCCAGTTGCTTCCACTTTGTTATAATACCACTAACAGGTGACCGTGGAATATTTAGTAGCAAGGATATTTCACGGCATACCTGAATCCAATGATTTGGAGGTGTGTCCCAATATTTGGTAATATAGTGTATCTTCTTTGACACTCAAATCAACCCCCCTCTATGGCATAGAGATGAGGAGAGGTGACTGTTTAAAGTTCAAATATGAATTGCATCCTAGGGTGACAGTGCTGAACCTCCATAGATACAGTAAGAAAAAAAGCCTGCAATATATCACATTTTTTGTCTTGGGGTTAGGTGTGCCTTAAGGCTTCATTCACACTATGTGTGAATATGCGTTTAGGGATTTATACAGCAGGAACGTACGTATTCCCGCATCAGGAATCCCAAAATACATATAGCCTCTTTCAACTTCAAGTGTTTATTCAAGTTAATAACCGGGTGACAGCCTCCACATGTGATATGATTAGATGCGGTTTAGAATAGATCACTGATAGTACCACTTACAGATGCGGCAGCTGTCGCCCGGTCATGAACTTAAACGGATGACAGCAGCTGCTGCTAAACGGAATATTTGGAATTCCTGCTGCAGGAACCCCAAAACGCACATTCACACGTAGTTTGAATGAAGCCTAAGAGTTTGAATAAATATAATGGGTTCTTGTATTAGGACTAGTCAAAAATATCTGATCATTGCTGACTGTCTACTCTCTCAACAGAGCAGAAAACGTTCACGCTATGACGATAGCTATTTTCATCAGTGAGGGCCAACGACAGCTCAAAATACTAGTTAGATGGCTGAAATTACCAATCGTTATGGAAAACAACACATGAGCTAAAGCTTAGTGAAGTGAGCCCACTAGATATATAAAATTGCATATAATGGTAGAATGTTCATTTTCAGCCATGAGTGATGTAAATAGCTTTCTATGTTGAGCATCTGGACAGTAAAAAAGACTTAGATTTGCTGCCTGATAAGGCTCACTGTACTCGTGTATATAATCTCTAGTCATACTGTTCCCGACAAGCCTAATAAACATAGAACTGTTCCAATAGATTACCATCTAGATTTATAGCTCTTCTTAAGCGTATAACATATTTCAGCAACATCAATATATTACTTTAAGCTTTGAACTACTTTCTATAATTTACCAATTCACAGAACTTATGTAAACACTGTTTATTTTATGTAATATGGCTGTAATTGACTCTGTTGTTGTCGCATTAGCTGTCCACTATCCGCTCACTTAGGAAAGCCAGGTGGCGCCGGTGTATATTTACTTTTAGGTGACTAGGAGCTCTTTCCAGTTGGTAGCTGATAGAAGTATATCAATAAAATTGTAATCTTTATTGCACTACTCCAAGATATACAGATACAATCTATTTGGCTCCAGAGAACGTTACAGAACAACCAATAATATGTACTATATACGGATACAACAATGCTGACACTTAGGGGTCTATTCACTAAGCTGCCGAAGGATCTAGCCGTAGCTTCGGCTGATCCTTCGGCTAGCTTCGGCCCCAGGACCCCTTCGGTTCACTATAGCCCGTACAGCTCCCGAAGTCGGCCAAGCGGCTCAGTCGAGCCGAAGGCATATGCTTCTGCTCAACTGAGCCGAGGTGAAAGCGACCGGCCGACAGCCTGTTACTGACTGCTGGGCGGAGCCAGCTGTCATCTCACGGCTGGCTCCGACCACTTGCACAGACAGATCAGCGTCCCTGGTTACCTGGGACGCTCCGGGAGTCTCCCGCTATTTGATAGCGGTTCCCGTCCGCCCGGGAGAGAAACACTTTCTCCGAGTAAACATTTCCCTGCTCTGTTGTCTTTTTTTTTTTCATCTGACATCGGAGCCGTTGGCTGCCGTCAGAATAAAAAAAAAACACACCATAGGAATGCATAGCTAGATTCCTATTGGCTATTTCAATTTCCAATAGCCAATAGCAAACTAGCTATTGCACCCGCCCACTGCTGCTGTCAATCAGCAGAGGGGACCTCAAGTTCTCCATCAGGTCCCCTCTAGTGATTGACAGCAGGAGAGGGCGGGTGCAATAGCTAGTTTGCTATTGGATATTGCAAAGTGAAATAGCCAATAGGAATCTAGCTGTGCATTCCTAGAGTTTTTTTTTTTTTATTTTGATGGCAGCAGAACCGCCCTGCCAATTGAAAACAGTTGGGCGGGGGTAGCTGTTACTGCTAGCTCTGCCCAATCATTTTCTATTTTATTTTTTCTACTTTTTTAACTGTTTTTCTATTCTGCTCAGTACCACAGAGGTACCGATCAGAACAGCCAAGCCGAATGCCGCATTCGGCTATTCACTCACTGCTGTTCGGCATCTATGAGAATAGACCGAACAGCAGCGAGTAGCCTGCCGAAGGTTCGGCTTAGCCGATCCAGATGTTGGATCGGTTGAGTCGAACTCCTTCTGCACTTCGGGTCGGCCGAACATGCTGAGCATGTTCGGCCGACCCCATGTTCGGCCGACCCGAAGCCACACGAAGCAATCCGATGTATGGCTGATTTCAGCTGATATACGGCTGAAATCAGCCGTACAAGCCTGAAGTGAATAGCCGAACATCTGCTCACTTCACTCCGGGTTGGTTGTTCACTTGGCTGCTTACAGCAGCTTAGTGAAAAGACCCCTTTGTGTTCAAAACTAACCTTTTAGTAGAACTAAAAAACGCTGGTCAAAAAAAGGACAATGATCAAAAAACCCCACTCACTACTAGTTGTGGCCAGTTACTTCTGACTACAATTGTTCTGTATTCTGACAAATTCTTTTTATCCCATGCCTTAGAGTAGCGTCAGCCTTAGATTTCTTCTAAAGCTGCATATTCAGTCTTTGGCTCATGCATAGAGCCCAGAGAGCAGGAGCAGATGGTATGGTGGCAAGTACAATTGCTCTATTTCTTTATCCTTTTTTCTTGATTTTATTTTACACATTTACAAGCTTAAAACAGGTAACTCATATTTTGATTTGTTGTTAGAATTTTATTACAGGGTGTGTTCATGGAACTAATTTTGAAGAGAATTCTGAATATTTTTCAATGAGAAAGCCCAGCACTGGCTGCTTACTTTCTGTTTTAGTTGAACAGAAAATCTATATGAACTATAGAAAAGCACAATTTATTTTAGAATAATCTGGAATCCGAGCCTTAAAAATTCAGCCTGGTGTGTTCCTTAATTCTGAGCACCACTATGTGATTTTCAAAGAGGCAATGTCAGGGATCCCAACCTGAAATAAGTAATTTAAGGGAGGTGCCCTTCTCATTTCAGGGAGGTGCTCTCTTTCAATCCCCCCTGTTCCCCCCAGGGGAGTGCAACAACAAGGAAGAGAGCACCCCCTGAAATGATGGCAGAAAGCAAAGAAGCTAATGCTTCCCTAGCTATCTTCTGTTTTTTTTTAGTACTCTCAAGCTGGCTATTGCACATGCTCTCTGCTGCTGTCAGTCAACAGAGGAGGACCTGATGAAGAACTTCAGATCCACCTCTGCTGATTGACAACAGCAGTGGACGGGTGCAATAGCTAGTCTGCTATTGGCTGTTGAAAATTGAAATAGCCAATAGCAATCTTGCTATTCATTCCTATGCCGGTTTTTTTTCTGACTGACGGCGGCCGGCAGCCCCGATGTCAGAAAAAGTAAAACCTTTCCGTGAGAAAATGTTTCTCTCCCGATTGTCCGGGAGCCGCTATCTAATAGCGGGAAACTCCCGAAACATCCGAGAGACTTGGTTGCGCAGCAGAGAATTGTGTAACAAGAGGGTGCAATTCTACCAAAAAAAGCCTCGTGAAAATATTCTGGCTCCTTGCATCTCAGTCTGGTGAACATGTAGACTAAAACCTAAAGTGACAATAAACTCAGAAGTTAAATCTCAAAAATGCATTCACGTACCATAACTAATAACAAAAATGTATCTTATTTGTGTATCAGTCAGCTGTAGATCCTCAAATCATCTCTGAAATTGTGCTGACACTGTCCTAGCCTACCTGAGCAGTGGCTACTTTTGTTTCCCGTGGTCCTTGTGTGTGTGTTGAAAAGTAGCCACAACTCCAAGCTCGCTCCTGTGATGGACTACAATCTCATGTTTAGTTTACTAATTTGTATTGCGGTTGTAGTCCATCACGGGAGCGAGTTTGAAGTGGTGGCTCCTTTATAACACACACAGGGACCATGAGGAAAAAAAGTACCCCCCCTCCAGAAGGAAGGACAGTGTCAGCACAATTTCAGAGATGATTTGAGGATCTACAGCTGACTGATACACAAATAAGCTAAATTTTTGTTAATAGTTACGGTACTTGAAGGCATTTTTAAGGGCCAGTTCACACCAATTACGGTGCGTTCCAGAGCGGTAACTGCTGGAACGCACTGTAATCGCACACTAAACTCCCACCTTCGTTCTGGGGCGGAAGGGGGCGTGGTGGTGCATTGAAGTCAATGACACTGCAGTCACGTCCCTCCCGCAGTGCGATCAGATGCATGGCGAAACAATGCCTGCATTCCAGCTTTAAAAAATGCAGCATGCACAATTGGTGTGAACTGGCCCTAAGATTTAACTCCTGAGTTTAGTGTCACTTTAAGGCAGTGGTTCTCAACCTGTGTAACCTCAGGACCCACATTTGTCCTTGGTCATTAGGTTACGACCCAATTGAACTGTGTACAACTGTGTCAAATGAATGGCAATGCGCCTCCCACACCAGAACGTGTAGAAGGTGTGATTGCGTGGTACAGTGCATTAATTGCACAGGACTGTTCAATGAATGTACTGTACTAGTGTGAACGGCAGCCCTCAAAAACACTGGCAGACTCACACAACCACAGACACAATCTCACATACACACTCCAAAATGTTTTTTGTTTTTCAAGATGCACCCAGTCTCCCTACCTTATAAGAACCGGGTCCTCAGCCTGGGGTCCAGTGTGGGCTGCTGTGCTGTGACAGAGCTCCATCCTTATGTGCATTGCTTGTACAACTCCCTTGCGCACCCTGTAGAGATGCCGGGAGCCAGAATGTGACATCACTCCACTCTAGGCACCTCTACAGGGCACGCGAGGAAGCTGTAAGCAATGCATGTATGTGGCCTTCACGGCCATAGTTCCAGCCCACCCCACCCCACCTCAAGCTGACACTCAGCACCGGGCAGCATATTTTGAATGGCTGCTTGGTGCGAGAACTGACACTGCTGAGCTAGGGGGAGGCTGAGAAGCCTCTCACCTAGAAAAGTGGAAGACACGTGGTGACCCACTGAACATGAGGTTGCTACCCACTTTTGGGTCACGACCCACCAGTTGAGAACGGTGGCTGCTCTATTACGGTGGCTGCTCTATTACTTCAGTACAACTGAAATGTTTCCTGGACTACAAAAACTATTCTTAGGTTGGATATACTGATGGACTTAATTTGGCCTTTAGGGCTGAACTTTATACAAACGCAAATACTGTATGCAGATGAAATACACCTAGAGCTGTTTAACTTGTCAATTTGTATTTCTGATTATCTAGTCCGTCTAGCCCCACAACACAGCCTTGTCTGACAGGGCAGGAGACCTGATTTTGTTGCTGCAGTTAAGTAAGAAGTAACAGTTACTGGTCTTCTCCCTCTCTCACCCTGTGACTGGACAGTTAATGGAGAATCAGCAGACTAATAAGCTTATCTGCTCTCTTCTCCTATCAGCATCCTTCTTGCACTGCAGCACCACTTATTGGCTCCTTGTGATGCATCTCCCTCCCCTGGTCTAAGCTCTGCTGAACTGCAAGATGCTGATACCAAGTCTTATTTATGTTACTGTCCTTACATTATACATTACTGGTATCATTTATGTTGACTGACCTGATCTATATGCAGCTGAACAGAAGCTAATTTGTGAATTCAAATACCTCCTTTGTAGTTGAGAATTAGTAGCTATTCAGGGTACACTTATTCAACTAGAGTGACAACCACCAGACTAAGCAGCATTAAAGAGAGACATCATCGTTGCTCCAATACTATTCTTATTGTAAATTGTTCTGTTGATTCAAACAATAAATCAAAGTGTAAATCCTGTTAAAAATCATGTGGGGTCCCCAACACTACAATCAGTGTGTCTTTCTCCTTTCATATGTTTCTGTGCTAAAGCAAACAATTTGACAACATATGCTATATACTTACTGAATCCACCATATTCACTATTGATTTTGCAAAATTGCTGGTATGTATGTGAGAAGAACGTTGTTTCTTATACTGAAAGAAAAGAAAATGCAAGGTAGGTTTGAGTTGAGCTCTATCATATGTGTTACACAGTCTAAGTATCTAGCTTTGTGTTTTATGTGAGTACATCCATTTACTTTAACGGATCAATACAACACTGCCACCTTCTGGTCATAAGAAAACATTACACCAGGACTTTGGAATAAACGCCTATGAGGATGACATACAAAATGTTGACGGGCGTCGAATATTGTCTTTGCTATTTGATTGCAAGGTCATACATTTGACCAAAAAAAGACCTGCTTTGCCTGCAGTTTAAACACACCTCAATAGGACATGCGGTGTACAAAGAAACACAGCGCAATGGAAAGTGTGAAAATATTATTGCTACACAGTATGCACATACATGCATACACATGACTGATCGCACAGCCCCCCACACTCTCTCTCTCCCCCACCCCACCCCCCACCTGTCCAGTTTTCAACCGGACAGTACGGTTTTGGCATCTTGTGTACAGGTTTATGGCCACCTCAGCCCCATACACAAGATGTCACAAGTTCAGGCAGACAGGGGCAGCCCCTGGGTCCTAGAGAGGAATGCGTGAAGGAGGACCTTCTGCTGTGTTGTGTGAGCACAATCCCGGCAGAGCGTGCGGCTGTCTGTGAGGCTAGAGATACGTGTTTTAAGGGGTTAATCCGGGCCGGTAATAGTGTGTTATACAGACAGTGCCCGATAGTCTCTGAACTGTCAGAGCGCTGGCTCCTGTCCCGTTGGAGCTGCGGGGGGGGGGAGGGGGCAATAAAGTGAGTGTGTGTAATTCTTAGGCTGATTTTACCTCTTGCTGTGACAACCTGTAAATAATAGGGTGACCAGATTCCCTTGAAAGAAGTTTCTGCATAAATCATGGACACAGGAATCTGGTCACCTTATTCTTTACAGGTTCTCACAGCAATAGCTAAAATCAGCATAAGATTCATAGGTATTTTTCGTGGCTTCCTGACCAATGTGACGCCGGCATCTAAATAATCAGGAAGCCAGGAGGCGGGTCGTACATCATGGCTCGCTTCCCGGCCTCCTGATTGGTCAGGAAGCCAAGCTGCCTAGAAAAATGTGACGCTGGCTTTCAAGTTAATCAGCAAGCCAGGCTGCCTAGAAAAAATGTAACCCAACTTCCTAACCAACCAGGAAGCCGGAAGGCAGGTCATGACGTGCTGTCCGGACTTCCTGATTGGCTAGGAAGCTGGCTTCACTTGTTGGTAGGCAGCCTGGCTTCCTAACCAATCAGGAAGCCGGGAGGCTCGTCATGATGTGCCGTCCAGCTTCCTGATTGGCTAGGAAGCTGGATTCACTTTTTTCTAGGCAGCCTGGCTTCCTGACCAATCAGAAAGCCGGGACGTGAGTCATGACGTTCCGCCCACCTTCCTGATTGTTCAGGAAGCCAGGCTGCCTAGAAAAAAGTGGTTAGGAAGCAGGCTTCAATCAGGAGGCGGGTTTACATCATGACTCACCGCCCGTCTTCTTGATTGGTCAGGAAGCCAGCCAGCCTCTGAAGTCGGTGTTCTTTCACTGGAACACCGGCTTCACAGGCAATCAGGAAGCCGGGCAATGGGTCATGATCCGCCGCCCGACTTCCTGATAAGTCGGGCGGCAGGTCATGACCCATTGCACTGGTATCGGCATTTGGTATCGACGAGTACCGAAAATATTGGTACTCGTACCCTATACTGAAAAAATGGTAATTTGCACTAACATGGAATCTTGGTGCTGTTGACATCTGTATATGAGTTCTTTTGTGAGCGGTGCCCTCCGCAGTCATTGCGAGCACCCGTTACTTTTGGGATATTCGGTAAAGAGTGCGACAAGGTATATGGATACTGCTTTGTATAGTACATATCTGGGGTCCTGTGGCACACTGGCATCTTAGGGGGGGCATCGTTTTACGTACAGACAGGGGCGTATCTCCTGCTGGGTAACAAGGCGTTTGCCTTGGGCGGCAGATTTCAGGGGGGCGGCATTTTTGCTCACTCAGGCATCCGGGTGGAGGAGGCGTCAGTGTCAAAGGACGGAGTCCGCAAGGAGGCAGAGAAAAGCGGCAAGTAGGCGGCGGTGGAAGAGGTAGAGGAGACGGAGCAGCAGGAGGGGGCGGGGCGAGGCCGGGACGACAACAGATCAGGAAGGGGCGGGGCCAGGGCGCCGTAGGAAACAGCTGCATGCGTGACAGAACACCGGGTCACTGAAGAGCCGCCGTGGTACGGAGGAGGCCGGGTCCTGCAGCACCAGTCCAGCAGTGGAGGAGGCCGGGGACCAAGCAGCAGGTAAGATGATCACACTGCTGCTAAAGGGACCCTGCAGAGCCCAGCATGGATTCTGCACAGCCCATCTGAGAGTCTCGGGTGGGCTGTACAGGATCTGTAGTGGGCTCTGAGGGGTCTATGTTGGGCAGAGCCCACCACACATCCTGCACCGGTCTGCAGGGTCTCGGGGGGGTGTGCATGATCTGTGGTGGGCTCTGCAGGGTCTCGGGGGCTTTGCAGGATCTGTGGTGGGCCTTATGCCAGAGCCCACCACAGATCCTGCACAGCCCCCATGAGAACCTGCGGATTTAGTGAAGGGGGGGGGTTTGGGGGGCGCCCTTGTTTCGTCTTGCCTAGGGCGGCCCCAAACCAGAATACACCACTGCGTACAGATTCTATATCTGGGGACCTGTGGCACACTGGCATCTTTGTGATTACCTCCAATGTTATTTAATCACAAAATACATGCATAGTGTACTTTACCAAAAAATTGCCGCAAGGCGCTACAGTGTTCGGGTTTGGCTTGAAGAAAAGGTGGCAACCCTAACACACACACACACACACATACCTGAACGCATGGAGACACACACACACATAACTTAACGTACGGACACACACACACACAACTGAAAGCACAGAGACACACACACAACTGAACGCATGGAGACACACACATTCATGTACACAAACAACCGAATGTACAGCGACACATACACAATGCACACACACACACAACTGAACGCACGGAAACACACACGCACACTATGGATTTGCCTAGATTTTAAATTTTATACCAGGATCATTTATACTCTGATCCTCAGCGGTTCAGCTGTGAGTATTTTCTGCCATCTAGTGGACAAACTGCAGTAAACATAATTCCATTAGTTGTCAACAATTTTGAAATGCTGTTTGTTATGAAAACAAGTCATTTCCAGAACCTGAAAGTCACAAATGTATACAAATAACAAACACGTTCATTTGTTACATAATATTATATCATTCATGGCAAAGATATCAAACGTTATGAAAGTTTTGAATCCCGGGTTAAAATCCTGGTCAGGACACTATCTGCAAGGAGCTTGCATGTTCTCCCTGTCCTTGCGTGGGTTTCCTCTGCGTATTCTGGTTTCCTCCAACACTCCAAAGAAGGTTGATTGGCTATTGTCTAAATTGACCCTCGTATATGTATGTGAGATAGGAACCTTAGATTGTAAGCTCCTTGTGTATGTAACACACTCAGTATATCAGTGTTACATACACAAAGTATATTAGTGTTATACACACACAGTATATCAGTGTTACACACATACAGTATATCAGTGTTACATACACAAAGTATATTAGTGTTATACACACACAGTATATCAGTGTTACACACACAAAGTATAATAGTGCAACACACACAGTATATACGCATTATACACACACACACACACACACACACACACAGTATATCAGTGTTACATACACACAGTATATCAGTGTTATACACACAAACAGTATATCAGTGTTACATACACACAGTATATTAGTGTTATATACACATAGTGTATCAGTGTTACATACACACAGTATATCAGTGTTATATACATACAGTATATCAGTGTTACATACACACAGTATATAATTGTTACATACACACAGTATATCAGTGTTATACACACACACACACACACACACACACACAGTATATCAGTGTTATACACACAAAAAGTATATCAGTGTTACATACACACAGTATATTAGTGTTATATACACATAGTATATCAGTGTTACATACACACAGTATATCAGTGTTATATATACACAGTATATCAGTGTTACATACACACAGTATATCATTGTTACATACACACAGTATATCAGTGTTATACACACAAACAGTATATCAGTGTTATACACACACACGTACAGTATATCAGTGTTACATACACACAGTATATCAGTGTTATACACACAAACAGTATATGAGTGTTACATACACACAGTATATCAGTGTTATACACACACACGCACAGTATATCAGTGTTATACACACACAGTATATCAGTGTTATACACACACACACACACCCACATGATATCAGTGTTACACACATACACACACACACACACGATATTAGTGTTATACACACACACAGAATAGCAGTGTTACACACATACAGTATATCAATGTTGCACACATACATCAGTGTTGCACAGTGTTTGCGTCCAAGACCTCCCCCAGCATTCAGAAGTGGACAGAAGTTCACCTCTATCCAGACCTTCTGTGTCTCCCATGCTGTTGCAGCCACCTTGTGCTAATTATTATAAGCTAGAACTCTGACATGAAGGTGGGACTGAGAACTCCAATATATAGGGGGGTTTCTGATATGAAAGGAGGAGATTCTGGTGTGAAAGGGGGCTCCTGATGGAAAGAAGGGGTTCCGATGGGAAGAGGGGAACTCTACATCCTTTTCTTGGGCGGAATTCCCCCCTCAAAATCCATGCCAGACTCCTTATCTAGGATAAAGGTCTAGTATAGATTATGGGGGTAACCACACACGTTTTACATTTTAGACTGAGGTGTTTCAAAATTTGTCATACTTTTAAAGGGTGCCATGATTGAGAAAAGGTTGAGAAACGCTGCTTTAAGACCCTAACATAGACAAAGCAAGCAGATACAAAGTTCTGACTTTACTCTGTTACTTTGTTTCAACTCTGAAAGTGACTGAAAGTACAAAGCCAGATCAGTCTCTCTCTTGTTCAGGAGGAGGTCAGTGATGGCAGCCTTTATGTTTCTTCAAGAAAGGTAAATTTAAACGCAGTAAAGTGTGTGCTCAATATAGACATGAATATTGGGAGGATGAAGAAAGTCAGACGGGTATGGATAGAGGCTATAATGTGGCATGTGGATGGACCTAAGCACTTCTTTTTATCTACCGCAGGGATATCTACATGCCTGGAGTTCTGAATCGGGCTTAGGTGTCACACACACATCAACACTATGCAGGGGTCACTGTAACACTGTATTACACAGAACTAGCAATGACATAAAGCTATGCTTACACCAGGGCAGGACAAATTAATATGGAATTCAGGAGCCTGTCTGTCCAATTCAGGAGCCAGCAGGATTTTTTTTCAAAAGCCAGCTCCATTGACAGCTATTGAAAACCTAAAAAGTTAGGTGCTGGCTGTAATTTTTAAGGAGCATTCGCTACCTGACTGCTGGGATTTGTCCAGATACATTCAATTCCGAAATAGGTCATAGAAATAGAAATGTTACAAATGTGGGTAATAATGAAAATCAGTCACTTCATGTTTTGTGTAAAAAAAAAAATATATATATATATATACACACACACATGTATATTTTTAAGCACCTTTATAAAGTTATACAAAATAGTTGGAAGGCCACCAAAAATCGTTTCGCTACATCCAGGGGTGTCCCCATAATTAGGCAGGCATCTTGTGAGGGAGGCGTGTCAAGCAGAGCGGCATGCACAATGTTTGCAGTGTGCTTGCCACCACCCTTTCGGCCAGAGCGTCCCAGATTGGTAAAAGCCATACACATCTCCCTGCCCAGCTCTTAGCAATCTGGGGCGAATCTCACCGAGCCGTAACGTCACTGGTTTCCAGGATCTTGGTGGGACGTCGCGTCCCCGCCACCTCAGGCGGCAAGAAAAGCTAGGGACACCCCTGACTACATCACCTCTGGAAATGTAAAGCACCGCAAGAACAAAATAGCTTACCATTTGATGGTCATTCACAATCATAAGTTCAATATATTTCATCTCCTCAAATACACCACCACGTGCCTGTAAAGTAAATACAACACATGTAATCTAAACACATTGAAAGATCACAAGTAGCCTTAAGTCATGAAAGTATCGGGACCACTAATGCAAAGTTGTACAGCTTTATATTTTATATACTGTATATATTTGTTCTATCAGTTGAAGGAGGCAGAAATCCTGTTAGGGGAAAGAACACATTGAGGTTGATTTATTAAAAGCAGTAGAGACTGTTTACTTGGTCTCCTCAATTAACATCTCACAGAGCCCCATACTTAACACCTGCCAGAAGGTAATTGAATTTTAAGGGAAGATAGCAAGTACACTTTGTGTATTTCCTTTTGCATCCAACATAATAAAAAAAACTGATGTATTAAAGTTTATGTCAGGGCAAAATTTAAAAACAATCTGTACAATGTAAAATTATAATAAAAATATATTTGAGAATAAAAATATGAATGGCACCACAACACAACAATGCATGTTACGTGTTGCATTACCGCAATACAAAAGTGTGAATTCGATCTAAGGAAGATGTATCCTACTGCTATGCATGCAAGGGTCAATGTTAATTCTCATGTAATGTGCAGGAATAGAACTGGCTTAGCTCTGTTCACTCAACTTGGAACTTGTGAGTAGATAGATAACCCATATATAGTAAACCTTATTGAGGCCAGATGATAACCCCCACACATTGTCAGAAGATCTAATTTCCAAAAAATGTTTTCCGGGGATACAGCACAGCCCCCAAAGCTTACTGTATCAGCTAAAGCCACCAAACATTTCTGGATCACACCCATACATTTTAATCTTACTTTACTGATTATAAATGCAGTGCAATGTAAAGTCAGAACAAAGACCAGAAGATATGAAAGCCCAGGATGAAGACAAGCAGGCTAACATTTCCTGCTGGAATACACCCTTTACATTTTATTTCTAGGACACTGCTGACCACACACAGTAAAACCAGGCTAATTGTTCTACATGTGTAGTAACAAAAGAGAATCAAACTGAAATGAATAAGATTATTTTCATTTGGCAGATGACAATTAATCTGCCGTTGTATGTATAGTCTGCCAGCAGCCCACAGTAAGATCCAGTAGCTCAGTTTAAGCCTGATTTACCAATCGGCCAAACTGGAAACAGCTCATGCTCTTTGGCATTCAGGCAAAGTGACAGAACTTGTAAAACAATGGCCACTATATACAGGGGAACAATGCAGTGCATGAGTGATCTGAAAATCAAAGTCAAGACATAAAGTTTTGTAACCCTTGTAACCTATATTCTAAATGTACTTAGTTCTAGCCAACCTGTGACAATGAAACTGTCACAGGTCGGCTCAGTAGATCGGGAGGTGAGCGAACACATACCGGCGTTCGCTCACCTCTCGAATCAGCTCGCTGTATACTGCGGCGTCTCAGTATACGGTGAGCTACAGCTCGCGGTATACTGAGCCTAGGGTGACGGGAGGACGCTAGTTTGTGTCCTCCCGTTACCTTAAGGAGAATTATGGGGAAAAGCCTTAACCCCATAGTTCTCCTTTAAAGATGACTACTTTCATGATTATATGCATGATTATATGCTGTTCCAACATCTGACTACTTTTTATTGGACGAAAAATATATACCGACTATGTAAAATACAGCAAGGATAAATGAAGAGGTTTTGAAACCAGTATTATTTAGAATGTGTATATGTATTCTCTAACAGTTCACCAGATAATGATAAGAGGTTCTTTGCAACTACTGTATATAGTTTCTAAATTGTATGTTTTATTATGTATACTCACACTGACAGTCCTTTTCCGTCTCCTTCTCACCCATTGTGTTTGCGCAAAAAATGACTGTTGGCTGCTGACTTCCCTCTCAGAATCTGCCAAGAACATTAACATAAATTTTAGCAAAAAGCTTTAATGTACTTAAATCTGTAACCATTTAAACCATTTTTAAATATGTTTAAACTATTTAGCAATTAAAAAAGTAAAATACACACTTTGAGAGGTTTTTCCCTATTTAGTTTTTATAGCCCTGTACAGACTCAACCTTTAAATTAATATTAGTGGGAAACTTTGGAATGGCACAGTATATTGGGTTTTAATAGCCTGATGCAATAGTTTTTGAACATAGGCGTGCAGCCTATTGCATTAGGATGTGCACACAAAAGTACAAACACATGCGAGTGTGTGTATATATATATAAGTTTGTAGGCAAATTAGCTATAATTATCTATAATTTTGCGCTGAAGTTGCTAGAGGGCCAGACCATTATAAATAGGGAAGCAGGTTGTTTACCATGACAGTAGAAGTGATTTTTTTCTGAAGATATGGGATGATTGTTGGCGCTCGGAGCCATGGAGCGAGTATCAGCAAAACAGCAGAATTTGTTAAATTTTCAAGAGCAGCTGTTGTTAAAGTGTTTAAAGACTGGACTGTCAGCCACAACTCTGGGTCTGAACGTGCGAATTGTGGCCGTCAGCAACTAGTCAATGTTAGGGCAGAACGGAGAGTGGCACAACTGGTACAAGACAACAGAAGGGCAACAGTGCAGTGTCAGATTCCTCGCATCACCTTTCAACATCTCGTGGAGTCACGAGCTGCCTGGCTCTTTCAACCTCGTCCCACAAATGCTCAATTTGATTGAGATCTGGTGATAGTGGGGGCCACCTAAACAAGATAAATTCTCCCTCATGTTCTTGAAACCACTCCTGCACAATACGAGCACAGTGGCATGGCGCATTGTCTTGTTGGAAGAAGCCATCTCCATTGGGATACGCCATAAACATGATAGGATGAACTTGATCAGCAACGATACTTTGGTATGTTGTTCTATTCAGATGTTGTTCCACACGAATTAAAGGGCCCAAATCATGCCAGGAAAACATGCCCCAAACCATAACACTGCCCCCACCAGCTTGAAGGGTTGTACTCATGCATGTGGGGTGCATGCTTTCATAATGCAGTGCAATGTAAAGTCAGAACAAAGACCAGAAGATATGAAAGCCCAGGATGAAGACAAGCAGGCTAACATTTCCTGCTGGAATACACCCTTTACATTTTATTTCTAGGACACTGCTGACCACACACAGTAAAACCAGGCTAATTGTTCTACATGTGTAGTAACAAAAGAGAATCAAACTGAAATGAATAAGATTATTTTCATTTGGCAGATGACAATTAATCTGCCGTTGTATGTATAGTCTGCCAGCAGCCCACAGTAAGATCCAGTAGCTCAGTTTAAGCCTGATTTACCAATCGGCCAAACTGGAAACAGCTCATGCTCTTTGGCATTCAGGCAAAGTGACAGAACTTGTAAAACAATGGCCACTATATACAGGGGAACAATGCAGTGCATGAGTGATCTGAAAATCAAAGTCAAGACATAAAGTTTTGTAACCCTTGTAACCTATATTCTAAATGTACTTAGTTCTAGCCAACCTGTGACAATGAAACTGTCACAGGTCGGCTCAGTAGATCGGGAGGTGAGCGAACACATACCGGCGTTCGCTCACCTCTCGAATCAGCTCGCTGTATACTGCGGCGTCTCAGTATACGGTGAGCTACAGCTCGCGGTATACTGAGCCTAGGGTGACGGGAGGACGCTAGTTTGTGTCCTCCCGTTACCTTAAGGAGAATTATGGGGAAAAGCCTTAACCCCATAGTTCTCCTTTAAAGATGACTACTTTCATGATTATATGCATGATTATATGCTGTTCCAACATCTGACTACTTTTTATTGGACGAAAAATATATACCGACTATGTAAAATACAGCAAGGATAAATGAAGAGGTTTTGAAACCAGTATTATTTAGAATGTGTATATGTATTCTCTAACAGTTCACCAGATAATGATAAGAGGTTCTTTGCAACTACTGTATATAGTTTCTAAATTGTATGTTTTATTATGTATACTCACACTGACAGTCCTTTTCCGTCTCCTTCTCACCCATTGTGTTTGCGCAAAAAATGACTGTTGGCTGCTGACTTCCCTCTCAGAATCTGCCAAGAACATTAACATAAATTTTAGCAAAAAGCTTTAATGTACTTAAATCTGTAACCATTTAAACCATTTTTAAATATGTTTAAACTATTTAGCAATTAAAAAAGTAAAATACACACTTTGAGAGGTTTTTCCCTATTTAGTTTTTATAGCCCTGTACAGACTCAACCTTTAAATTAATATTAGTGGGAAACTTTGGAATGGCACAGTATATTGGGTTTTAATAGCCTGATGCAATAGTTTTTGAACATAGGCGTGCAGCCTATTGCATTAGGATGTGCACACAAAAGTACAAACACATGCGAGTGTGTGTATATATATATAAGTTTGTAGGCAAATTAGCTATAATTATCTATAATTTTGCGCTGAAGTTGCTAGAGGGCCAGACCATTATAAATAGGGAAGCAGGTTGTTTACCATGACAGTAGAAGTGATTTTTTTCTGAAGATATGGGATGATTGTTGGCGCTCGGAGCCATGGAGCGAGTATCAGCAAAACAGCAGAATTTGTTAAATTTTCAAGAGCAGCTGTTGTTAAAGTGTTTAAAGACTGGACTGTGCGCCACAACTCTGGGTCTGAACGTGCGAATTGTGGCCGTCAGCAACTAGTCAATGTTAGGGCAGAACGGAGAGTGGCACAACTGGTACAAGACAACAGAAGGGCAACAGTGCAGTGTCAGATTCCTCGCATCACCTTTCAACATCTCGTGGAGTCACGAGCTGCCTGGCTCTTTCAACCTCGTCCCACAAATGCTCAATTTGATTGAGATCTGGTGATAGTGGGGGCCACCTAAACAAGATAAATTCTCCCTCATGTTCTTGAAACCACTCCTGCACAATACGAGCACAGTGGCATGGCGCATTGTCTTGTTGGAAGAAGCCATCTCCATTGGGATACGCCATAAACATGATAGGATGAACTTGATCAGCAACGATACTTTGGTATGTTGTTCTATTCAGATGTTGTTCCACACGAATTAAAGGGCCCAAATCATGCCAGGAAAACATGCCCCAAACCATAACACTGCCCCCACCAGCTTGAAGGGTTGTACTCATGCATGTGGGGTGCATGCTTTCATGCTGTTTCCACCAAATTCTCACTCTGCCATCTGCATGATCCAACTGGAAACGTGATTCATCGGACCACATGACTTTTTTCCAATGCTCGACTGTCCAATCCTTGTGTTCCTGTGCGAATTGGAGACGTTTTATCCTAACTGCAGGCAGCAAAGGTGTTCGAACAGGCCTTCGGCTACCACATCCCATACGATGCAGTGTACGGCGTACAGTGCGTTCAGAGATCATTTGAGAGGATCCCTGATTAAGATCTGCAGTAATTCGATGCACTGTTGTCCTTCTGTTGTCTTGTACCAGTCTTGCCACTCTCCGTTCCACCCTAACATTGACTAGTCGCTGACGGCCACAGTTTGCATGTTCAGACCCAGATTTTCGGCTGACAGTCAAGTCTTTAAACACTTTAACAACAGCTGCTCTTGAACATTTAACTAATTCTGCTGTCTTGCTGAATCTCGCTCCATGGCTCCGAGTGCCAACAATCATCCCACGTTCAAAGGCTGTTAAATCGCGTTGTTTACCCATATCTTCAGAAAAAAAATCACTTCGACTGCCATGGTAAACAGCCTGCTTCTCTATTTATAATGGTCTGGCCCTCTAGCAACTTCAGCGCGAAATTATAGCAAATTTGCCTACAAACGTCAGGTGGTCATAATAATCTGGCCACTCAGTGTATATACATAGTTGGGTAGAAAAAAAAGACACAAGTTTATCGAGTTCAACAATATATATATAATACATACATACATACACAGAGCTGGAGCATCCCCAATTCCCATCTCTTCAACTATCCCTTACCTCTTTCAGCAGTAGTGCAGTAATGGAGCAGGGAGCCTTGGCAGGTGGTCACCCACCCGCTCCCTCACAGCTTTCCAGGTATCGAGGACTGCGGCTGTTATGTGAGGAATGTAAGTGGCAAGTGTCACTGAACTGGTTACAGAGAGATCCTAGTGATCTCTCCACCGGCTAAGTAATTAAAAACACGGCGCCCACTGTTGTGTTTTCAGTGTTGTGCTCTGGGTAATTAGGGTGTGCCCAGGCACAACAGCCACAGCCCCTGCGCACGCCTATGTTCTTGGATCAAAGCTCAGCTCTAACAACCAACCAGACAAAAGAAAGAGTTTCTTTGCATGACATGGACTTCTAAACTTTATGGAACTCTCAAGGCATATGGTGGACCTGATTGGTCACTGCACACCAAACATTTGGGGCTGTCTAACAGCATCCAGATGTCTTTTGGTTGCACTGTTCTCTGTCTCATTACTGGCAGCCTGGCAGGGAGATGCTTTCAGTCAGGGCCCACAGAGTAAAACCAAGCATGTCAAATGACTGCTCTGGTGCTCTACGCTGTCTTGCTACATAGTAGTTTATGCAGATAGTAAAAGCATTTGTCAAATAGTTTTTGATTAAATTGAACCTATATATCATTTGGAAACCTCTATAAACGGCCATGAAAGCAGAGATATGAAAGCCTTCGAGATGAAGAATAAGGTGGGGGGTTCCCCTAGTCGTTTTGACATGGGCGTCAACATAGTTAGTGTTCACCTTTATCATGGGTGGACGTTAATGGTGTATCCACTTTCATACAATTGTCATGCTTCAATAATCTATTACATTTATGGTATAATATAGTTTTAGACTATTCATTTGTACAACAGAGCTTTAGAAAAAAAATCAGGAAGTAGAAAGGATATGAGCTGTCTTAAATATTTACAATATGTAAGTGATGGTGTGTGGAGCTTACCTGATTGGTGTAGTGCACTAGGAATTTGGGATCCTGGAGCTTTCTCTATGACATGGGGGCGACTTGTGCTTTCCTGAAGAACAACAAATGCTGGTCCAAATCAAATAACAAGAAGCTGGAATAATGCCGTTATGTGAGAATACATTTTTTTAGTCATCTTGTAATAGGAAATACAAGCTGTCAGTTATAAAAGCTGGAGTTGCTCCAATGGGGGGTAGTCACTAAGCCCCGAGAAGGATAAATGTAAAAAAAAAAAAAAGGTTGTTACAAGCAGCCAAGGTAGCTCACTACCTTTCAGGTGCATCTTAGGGAGCCTACTCCATTTTTCTTTGGCTTTCCATCTTTATTAAAACAAGGAATCCTCTGGCTCCCAATGACCTAATGTTTTTCCTTGTAGTAAATTAGTCACATTCAACTTGACTTGTTTTGCAATGTTGAAGATGTTTCACGTTATCTAAGCCATTTCTTCAGTTCTAACAAGTTTCATGACTATATCTCAACATTCATATCCACACAGGTGGATATAAATGCAGGGTTTTGTTGCGGAAACTCATTAGGAATGAATATTTGGCATGGATGAGCTGTGAAATGCCTGAATGTGACTAACTACTACTGGCCTGGAAAATGAGAACCTTCATGGAAGTTTTCCTGGTGTTTGAGAAACTGAAATGCATGCATAGGGGTTTAAACCTTCCCAGTAATTTTAAGTATAACAGCAAAAAGATATTTTATCAGACGTTATGATTTTAATACAATGATACATCTCTACTTTATTGCCTTTTTTGGCCTTTAAACCAAAAGTTTTAAAGTTTAAACCTTAGTAAATTCAGTGTAGCTGATTATTATCTTCATAATTTTAATATTTTATTTCAAGAAACCTGAGAAGGTATTTTTTTCTCCTGTACAAGTAAACAAAAACTACACACACATAAGTTTGTCATGAGTCCTAATAAAATAATTTTTTGCTCTTTTACGCGTTAACCCCTTCGTGACGGGAGACGTACAGTGTACGTCCCGTCACAAAGTGGCTATATGACTGGCCACGTACACTGTACGTGCTGAGTTATATTAGCCTCTGTAATGCTGGTAACTGCTGATTCTCAGCAGTTCCAGTTATTAATTAATGCACAACATTCTAAATCCTTTCTGCAGCAAGATGTAATTCAGTAGAGCAAACACCAGAATAAAACAATGGACTGGAAGGAGCCAGGAGATGCAGAGCTTTATAATGGATTGTTTCCTCTGAAACTTGGAACTTGGACTGGACAAACTGGGGGAACGCATTTGATAACATTCTCCCAATATGTTTTTGGGAAGCAGTGAACTACTAGACTTCTTGTGACCATGAAGTGGGGGGTAAACCCTGATGGTCAGCAGGATGATGAGAACTAGTGTCCCCTTAGTGCCCCTAAGGCTCACTTAAATGGTTAGGCAGCCTTGTTGCAGAAGATAGTAAAGGACTTCTGAGAAGAAATAGTAAACAGTTATTAATGCTTAATGCATTCAAGCTGAATCTAAGCAAAGTATGCTTGGTGTCATGATCTAACCCACTATCAATAAGATTAATGTCTTAAGCAGTGAGATATGTTCAGCAAAGGGCCAAGAACACAGTGCTAATGGAGACTGTATGTCTAGTACTGAATATAAATATAGCAAGTAGCAGTGCTCTTTGCTTACCTTTTAATAATCCAACCCATACCAAGCTTCATAAAATATCTTATTTATTACAAATGTAAGATCAGTGTAGTCTGTAAACCTGATAACTAATTCAATGTACACCTACATTTAATATTTTACTGCTTAAAATGTGTTATTTATGATATTTTGTTTTTTGAATGAGATATCAAGGAACATAAATTATATTTCTTAAAATGAAAAGAATAAGGTCACTTCCAGAATATTTCAGAAAGTCCCAGTGGTATGAGATCATCTGGTGGCCTTGGTGATCAGGTAACCCAGTGAATGGAGTAACCCAGTGAATGGAGCCAGCAGGCTCATAACACAAAAACCCTCACCCACAAAATATTCTGTGCAGGAGATGAAGAATATCTTGAACACTCACTGTCAGATGTTGCACATTCGGTCTAACAAAGGTAAGCAGTAGGTTAAAAGAATGAATCTACATATAGATGAAAAATAACTATATTTAACCCACAGCAGCACAATTATATGTAACTTACTAATATATATGTAGTTGTCAAGAGTGTATTTGTATAAGTAGCCTAGATGTACATTAACTTCAAAGTTAGCATATTTTTACAATATTACTAGCCCCTTGTTTTTTAATTTTCACCTCTGAGTTGAATATACTTATAGGGATGTAGGTATGCTATTTATTCTTTTTCTTTGGAAGTCCATATATTATATTTCATAATGATTTAAACTGTCTTAATATTGTGCACTATGCAAATGTTTGGCATGTAGTTAACATATTTCAAATTATTTCATGTCCACCCATAACTAAAATCAAACATTTTGAAGGCGATTTTGCAATAGGTTATAACATGCCAAAGTCATCTTGTAACGGGGTACAGTAGGGTTATATATTAAAGGGATGGTAAGGGAAAAATTTGGGGTGGACCTGATTGCAGTCTTTTAGAATAAAAAATAGTTTGATCATTCTTCAGTGTCTACCAATGTTTAACCACACAGACCTATGCTCTTTTGCCATTGCCCTGTACCCTCAGTCCGGCTATTATCTTTCTCCACCAGGAGTGCATTGTGATCCCAAACTGAACCGGAAAGCTCTTTACAAATGCAGCTCTTCATTTTATCTTTGCTTTATACTTTGATGTAAACTATTAGCAAGAAACCTACATTTTTTTAGAGCAAGCAACAGATTTTACTTGTTCCACCCTTACCCTCCCAATTTGCACCTACCAAAAGTTTGATGCAAGAGGCTTCATCATTTTCTGTGACTTCACCAACACAGGCAATCTATTAAAAAACTGTTTCTATAAACATAAGCATCATGAGCATAGTTTAGTTCCTCTGCAAAGGCCTGCAGCAAAAAAGGTTGAGCTTGTTCAGTGCCAGGCTCTTTTACTGAGAATCTTCAAGACCCTGTTTGGTTTTCCAATTCTAATATCTGTCCATTGTTGTTCATTGGGGCTCATATGCAGCAACTGACACTCTATGGACAGTAGTGTCAAGTCAGGTAGTGCATGGGAAGAACAATTTAAAGCACTGTTAAAGATTGAATAATGTACACATGTGCAATAACCTTAAACATGTAAATGATTGTTATAATTTTCATGATGTTCATGTTGGTGTGGATACTTACGGTAGTGTGACTTAGGTCCACTGGATGTATGGTATAGGTGTGGGTGCCATCATCAAACATTCCACTGCAAAAAAAAAGGTACATTTGAGACCATACAAGTTACCATATAAACTTTAACAATCTCAATAATCCAAATGCAGTCACACTGAAATTCAAAGTGTTGGCTAGTATCAGACACTAAGGGTGATACCTTCACTCCCTCATGTGACAGTGCATGGGCCACATGTGAGGAGGTCACATGCTCCCTTAGTTGAGGAACAGTAACACGAAAAACATGAAGTGATCCAAGCTGAAGCTGTTGCCTTGCGCACCTTTGAGTGCCTATTGCGTGCCTACAGCTTTTGGTTCTTAGTTTACATTACCTTGCATGTCTGACATTTATCCTTAAAGTTTCAATTTAGGTGGCTCTAGATAACATTACAAAACTGCAAGCTTTCTTTTTTTTTTAAGCAGTTCAATTATTTTGAGGTATGTTTTTGGATCATTGCCTTTTGGAATATTCAGCCTTTTTTGAGCTTCAGTTTCATTACTGATTATGGGACATTGGCTTACAGGATGTGTTTATGCACGTAGAATATATTCCGTCTTCTACCTGTGCACTATTTCCTATGCCATTGGCTACCAATGAACCCCCAAGCATCAAAGGATTCATCTTCCTAATCAACAGTTTTTAAACTTTTTCTTCTTTTTTTAAACACTTCATATTTGGAAAATGTATCTTTGCTAACAGTCATTAAAGAGTTCAGTTCTTTGTTTCATCAGACCCCAGCAGTTTAATCCATAATGTTTCTACCTTATTATTGAGTTTGCAAGTAAGCTTTCCTTTCGAGTATTCTTCTTGCAGATGATATTTGTGAAATACCATGGGGGGAATTTTTTTTCTTAAGCTTTATGAAAAAGTAGTAATGTTTTAGATATCGTGTTCTATTCGTTTCCTGTTTTGGAAGACTCAGTTATATATATATCAGCCTTTCTCAACTAGGGTGCCTTCTGGCTTCCTCAGGGATGTCTTGAAACACATCATCATGCCTTTCCATTGTGCAGGCAGCCAAGCCAACAGCGCTTTGGAAACAAATGACTAAAATCCAGGGAGAGTGGGATCCATTCAGAAAGGAAGGAAGTTCACTTCTGCTAATGCCTGATCTGCCTCCCATCCTCTGCCATGCTGCCACAACAGGGCCTCCTAATGTGGTGGTAGGGCTCTGATGTGGGGGGGGGCGCATCTGATGTGAAGGAGAGCTCCTACTGTGAGAGGAGGGGACTCGCATGTGAAAGGAGAGGACTCCTAAAGTAGAGGGGGACTTCTAAAATGAAAGGGGGCTCCTGATATAAAGGAAGACTCTATTGTGAAAAGGGGATTCTGATGTGAAAGGGGCTCTAGTGTAAAAGGAGCTCCTAGTGTGAAGGGGGCTTCTGATTTGAAGGTTTTTGTGTTTTTTTGCATGGATCTCCCTTTAAAATCCATACCAGAGCCTTACAACATCTCAGATAAGGGTCTGGTATGGATTTTGGAGGGGCCACATGTAATTTTTTACATTTTTGTTTTCGACATTTTAGACTGGGTTTTTCAAGATATTTGCATACTTTTAAAGGCTGTCATGACTGAGAAAAGGTTGAGAAATGCTGATCTGTATTACTGGATCCTCACTTAGCTGCTTAGCTGCCCCTGGCTGCTGGTGTTAGCACAACATCCTGAGAAGTTCCAATGGTCAGAATATTTATTAAGCTCTGGAATTATTTCTTACCTGATATGGATTAAGGTGTGATGACTAAATTTAAAATTTACAAAAATATGGCATTACTTGGTCTTCTGGGAAGGGTGCTTAAACTGCGAAAGTTTGTTTCCTGCAGAAGTTGTATCAACAGAGGAAATGATCAAACATGGATCAACAATGAAAGTAGCAGAATTGCTTTTCTTTGTGAACCCTACTATATTTTCCTCACTGTTTTATTCTTATATGTTAAAATATTTATTTTAAAATGTTCTAATGTTAATCCACCACATTGTGTTCTTGTAAAGATGTCTTTTGGACCATTTTACTAAACCACTGCAGCACTATTTCTTCAATAATATAAAGCTTCACTTCTTAACTCAATGTCATGTAGACTCCAGCAAGAAAGCGTTTAAGACATGACCACTTATTATTATATGGGTGCACCCTAACTCATTGTCTTTCCTGTAGACGTAAATATGCATGTAGGGGAATTTAGAACCTCTTTCATTGTAGAAAGAAGTTGGTGGAAAACTAAAATCTAAACAGTGGACAGACTTAAATACATTTTTCTAGCAGAAAAAGGTGACTACCAATGCCAAAGCATCCAGGTTTGATGGGCTAGGCATACAATAGTCAAACAATAGCCTCTTAGCATTAGTTCTAAGGATGTGTGGGATCCGTTTGGCTCATATAACCATCAGAAGACTTCTATGTAATGCATCCATGACTAGGAGAGAGGTTCCATATTGGCAGGATACAGGGCTGGGAAGTCTGACAAGAATATTCAAACAACGCAATCCCTCTGACATAGAAATCCCATAGGTGGCGCTATCCAATGAACAAGTATATCAAATAGTATAAAGTGCATCAAAAATATTTTAATTAAACATAGAACGATATAAAGGTAAATCACCCTGTACAAGACATTTAAAAATCTTAAAATGTAGACACAGCTTGCCTAGAATGACCCTAGTGTAGGACAAAGTAGTCAGAGTTAAAGTGTCACTGGTGCAAAGCAGTCACTGGTGTGAGTGGGTACACCGTATTGAAGCAGTGGATACAAATGTATCAATGTATAACTGGATTACTCACTTATTCATCTTGTGGCCACAAGAAAAAAGTCCATCCGTACTTCCGTAGTAGATGTCCCAATGATGACTCAATGGATGGTGTTCGAATGATAATTTGTAATCCTGGTGGTTATTCAAATCATTTTAAAGGTTGCATGGCTTTTCTCAAAGCCTGTCCAGTACAAAGAAACACAATTTGTCGGTTTGTCCATTGTGTGTCCATACGTTTTGTTTTGCCGACATAAAACTTGTTGTGTAAATGCAACATGTTTTATGTCAGCAAAACAAAACGTATGCTTAAAAATAGGATCTCGGATCATATAGCAGACATAACAGCCCGGGATTTAAGATCGCCCATAGTCAGGCACTTTGTTAACACACACAATGGACAAACCGACAAATTGCGTTTCTTTGTACTGGATAGGGTTCACAAACACAGACGGGGGGTTGACTGGGACAAACATTTCTTACAGAGAGAATGTAGGTGGATTCACCAGACAGAGTCCTATGAGGCACCTGGACTAAATGACACCATCAATTTCAGTTGCTACCTCTGACCCATATACCTGTCAAATATAATGTTTCCCTTGTTGCTACCTTTGACCCATTTTCCTGTCAAACATAATGCTTCTTTCTATTTTTTTCAATTACTTCTCTTTTTTCTAATTATGTATTCATGATGTCAGGATCTAGACTTTAGTTATACTTATGATTTGAGAGATCGAACAATAGGCCAAAGATTGATTCAGATCTTCATAATTTTATTTTTATGTTATTTTACCTTATATATTATATAGGTGTTTTCTGTATATGGATTTATTCTGAATATAATGTCTGTATTGACCTTGGATCAACCTCTCGGGATGGTGCACCTGTCCCCTCTCTTTGACAAATATTTATAAACGCAGTCTTTATACACTTATAATTGCACTCTGTTCATATAGCAGGGTACTAATGTTTCTCGCCAGAACAACGTGATTCACATCGTCTGACGAGTTTTTCACCACGTTTCATTAGTTTTGTTTTTTTATTTCATTTACTCAGTTTATTTATTAATTTGTCGGTTTTGGGACGGTGCTTCCAGCCAGAGTGCTTCTTTAATGTCCCTTCTGAGTGTTCGTTTGTGCACTTTGTATTTTGAGAAGTGCACTAACGAATTTGGTCAGACACTTTGTCCTACACTAGGGTCATTCTAGGCAAGCTGTGTCTACATTTTAAGATTTTTAAATGTCTTGTACAGGGTGATTTACCTTTATATCGTTCTATGTTTAATTAAAATATTTTTGATGCACTTTATACTATTTGATATACTTGTTCATTGGATAGCGCCACCTATGGGATTTCTATGTCAGAGGGATTGCGTTGTTTGAATATTATTTTTGAAACCCAGGAGTTCTATCCATATTATTTTGCTACTTTTCTGCGATGCTCCTTTTCCCTCGTTCTTGTATATTACTTAAGTCTGACAAGAACTCTTTACTGACATCTCTAATAGGAAATTTTCTTGCCAGTTGAATAGCAACTAAAAAGTGCTTCTCATTGCCCTGGAATCTTTCTGCTAAGGAAACTTCTCCCCCTGCCTGATCTAGGCAGATTATTCATTACTGGGGGAATCATAGGTGCCTAGTGCGCTACATTGTTTCACAAACTCCTGACCTTATTCTACCTGCACATTCTATGATTCTGATGAATTGATGTAGGAAAAAAGAGTTTGAGTTAATAGCAGAAACTGGTGCAAATCTGAATTAAAGTTTTTTTTTTCAAATCTTTGAAATGTATGTAGTTGATAAGGAATTTCTTCTGTTGGACATACTGTATGCTTTGCTGGGTTCAAATCCACCATCTTTATGACATACATGTCTTGAAAAAGGGAGGTTGTTTTTTGTTGCAGTTAACGCATGCAAAATTGATATTTTGGACCTAGGGACATAGCCAGACACGGAAACATTGAGCTAAAACTTCCTGATCCCAGTACTTTACCTAATTGGCAATTTTATTCCACTGGATCACAAAAAAAATGTGTGCTGTCTCATTTTTTTTATTCAATTACAATATTATAGACACAATATTATATACATAGTGCAAAAAACATGTGTGGCGAAAATAAATGTACATCAAGTAAAATGCCAGGTCATTCAAAACGGATATTTCAGGTCTGGGTAACCGCTAGCAGCTTGTATCATTCAGGGGCTTATTATGTTTTTTGGGAACGCTGGCCATGGGATCTTGGAATGGAGTCTCCAGGTTTACCCACCTGCCATGTCTATTATAAAGAGTTCTCACTCTTCCTTTTTGGGCTTCCTATCCATTTTGCATTGCAGTGAATCTAGTTGATGGGTGAAAGAAAGACTAAATTTTTGTGAACATGGAGGAAACATATAATTTCTCTGAAAGCTAGTCTCACAATCATCATAGGCCTGTTCCGGTACTTAGCACGCTACTACTCTGTGATGTCTGGAGATAACCTGAGGTCAAATCACGATGAGGGGGCACAAAGTCCTTAGGTTTATTGCACTGAAAGTGCCATTTTTGATCAGATACTTTCCATCTGTGCTGGATTATTGTGTAGCCCCTACCACCTTAAGTGAAGTGGCTACAAAAATTTTGTGATGCTAATACTGTGATCAGTCTGGCTGATTTATAGTCTAGTATTAGTTGGTTAATTCTAGGTGTTCTGCTATTGATTGCACCTACCTGTGAATGGAGTGTGACCCTACCAGAGTGGGGAAGCCAATAGGAGAACATTAGGGGTGTCTATGCCTCACCAGCCAATTACTAGGAGTTTCATGGCCCATGGTGCATGTTGGGAAAGTGCATAAATACTCAGGAAGTGCCATATGTTCAGGAGGGTCCGCCACCGGGCTTGGACTGGGGGGGGGGGGACACATGTATAAGGTTGGAGAAGCTGACTAGGCCTCAAGCCTGGAGGAGGCCACATGTGGACCCAGGTGGGGTCTAGAGATATCTGGGGAGGAGAACCAGAGGAACCCTGTAACTGCTGCAAGTGCCAGGAGATAGCATGGACCTCATTAACTAGTCTGGTGTCTCTCCCAGGGAAGATCTCATGCTCATCCATATTCAGCTGTTGTTCTACTGCACAGTGTGAGTCCCTTTTCTACTGAAGTATTTTCTGTACTGTAGAAGCTGAAAGGGATCGGTGAGTCTGGAGTTTGTCTATTTTTGCCATGGATGTCTGAAGCCCTATACCCTCATTCCCAGTTTTGCTGTTCTTTACTAAAGCATCTAAAAAGTCCCTAAAGTGACTGGTGCCCAATTTACTGTCCACATCCAAGAGTGAAATATCAGCCCTCCCTACCCTTTGGGGGGCCACCTCATGCCTCTGGGTGTCTGGGGGTGCTACAAGGGTAAATAATCCTACACTTAGAAATAATTCAGTAAATGCACTGAAATTGCCTCATTCTCGACTAGATGTAGATCAGATTCTACGGTAAAGCTTAGTAATGTTAGGGCAATACATATGGTTGGCTGGAGAGGATTTTTCTCCACAAAAAACAGAGTTCATTTTAAGACATCTCCTACTGTAGGAAGAAAGGAACTTTGTGACAGGATAGGATTAGTAAGAGCTAGGAAATCTGCTGGGGACAGCTCATTACAGCGGTCCTGAAGACCATAAAAGCCTGTGGGTGATTTACTTTTTTCACCATCCATCTGTAACTGTAATGTCAATATTGACCCTTTAACATTGTGTATTTTAATAAATGCATGCAACTGCAATGCAAAATGTTGTGTTCATGTCTCCTTACTGTAAACCATTGCAAGTAGATATTGCCACTCTTGAGTTCTTCACACCTCTGATGGTACCATGATAGTAGCAGTGCTCGCCTCCCTATGGATTACAAAAAAAGTGATTACAGTCAAGAAGTCAGTGAAAGTCAAAAGTGAGATTTCATGCTAGAACACCTTAATGAAACTATTTTTTCCCCATAAGTGTAAGTTAGTAAAGATTAAAAAAAAACAGAAATTATAGTTTTAGTTTGAATTCAAATTTAGGAAAGAGTATGTCAACTCACAATGCCTGAAGATCGCAGCACTCACATTTTGGGTAGATTGCTAGATTGCAATCTCCCTTTTGGGTAGATGCTAAGAGCTGATTCATCCTAGGGGTGTTCAGTGCAAAGACATCTACATCTGGGTTCCCTATTTCACCCATTTGCTGTGGCCATTACTAGACATTCTCCTTAATTTTATAATTATTGTATTCTTCATCAAGCTGAAAGCAGTTGCAAGTATAAGACTACATAATAGAAGGTTTCAACCCCTTATGTTTTCAACCAGTAACCTCCCACCATTGTTTAAAATCTAATTGTTCTAACTTTAACATTAGTATTCAACATATTTGGTCTTACCCCATCCTGGGCCTCCTCTTGTTCAGGGTTATATTTGCGGTTTTCAAAGCCTTCTTAAATATGTACTTGAACGTGTCCTTGTCTTTAATGACCAATTCTCATAGTGAATAGCTAAAAAACTGAGTTATGGGACACACAATCCATCTCCCAGGCTCTGCTGGGTTAAGATTTCATGGTTCACATTAAATAAGAATATATTAAAATGTACTCAAGCTAACCTACATACTATTGCTTTTGAATGAATCAGAGCTTCATGGACCACTGATGCTGAGAATAAAATATTAATATTTAAATTTGTATTATTATCATCATTATTACTACTACTATGTTGATGCTGTGTGTTATTAGTATAATCATGTCGATTTTCATCCCTAACATACCTATGCCTAACATGTGCGGCGCAATCGTCATTTTCCAAAATAGATTTTGATTTTGTATAACAAAAGTTGAGAAAAACAAGCACTTGACGTGCCACAACATAACAATACAAGCAGGAGTAGTCATTCTGTACTTTGTAAACAAAGGGAGTCACAAGCATAGCTACCATAAGCATCGTCAATCGTAATTTTCATACACAGGCACACCTGGCACATGTTTGAGTTAGTATGTGTGTGTGTTTGCCTGGGTGGGAGACTTCCACTTGTTTGGGTGTTTTTAAATTTATTGTGCTTAACTTTATTTTTTAAACGTTTTTATTTGATTTCATTACTATCACATTGTGGGCTCACAAGCCCGCCACGTGGAAGCACTTTAGCAATGACAGGTGCTCTTTAAGGACACATTAGGGGTCTAGACCCCTAATGTCACCTTTGCAGCCCATTGAAGCTCATCAAGCACAGATTGTACTTGTGCAGTTTCTTCCCCAGCCTCTCTGGTCAGAGAATGATAGCTCAGACACCAAAAGTAATGAAATCATTAACAAATGGCCTGTGGAAATGATTAGGTGACTGTAATCTCCCAGTGGCTGATTACAGGGGCCTGCTGCTGCCGACATAAAAGGGTTGAAGGTTCAACACAAAGTATTTACATATTTTGTAAAAGCACCTTAAACATACCCTCTCATCTCTCCATCTATAAGCATTGTGGAGAAATTATTTCCAATTTTCACAACACAAGCATTGAAATCTGAGGTTCTTTCTGTGGAGAGCAGATCTTGGCAGGCTTACAGCCTTGTAATGTAAACACATAGCAGGTACTTCTAGGCTTTTAGCAACTGAAGTTTAAAAACACACAACTTGTCCAACCCAAAGCAGCTTGGCTTTACTGATGGAAGATCATATCAGGGTAATCTGATTTAATTATTTGACAATGTTACAATGTTTCAGACCAGGGTGGTGCTGTCTACAGTGTGTGTACTGTTCCACATTACGATCTCATAAAAAAGCTAGGACTTAACCCTTGGGTGGTTTAGTGGATAAGCAGTTGGCTAAAATAAATATATCAAGAGTGTGATTGTAAATGGAGGAGGAGTAGACTACCTCCAGGTACACCTGCATTGAATTTATCGACTGCATTAATATGCTCCCACTTGGAGACTCATATAAATAGAGTTAGGACCACACTTTGCAGAGGTGCCTTGACGGGACGGTGTGGCTTATACATATTTTTGTCCAAAGGTTTGTGCAACTAAAACCTCTGCTTTTAACGCATACTGTTGACAGTAGGGATGCACCGATACCGATACAAGCATCGGTATCGGCGGCGATACCGAGTATTTGCATGAGTACTCGTGCAAATACTCTGATACATAAAACGAGTACCTGTGCCGCGTCCGCCATCTTCAGGGACCCGAATCCGCCGCACACAGGACCTCCATCGCGTCTTCAATGAAGCAAGATGGCCGCGACCTCCTCTGTCATCTGCTCCATTCTGACCTCTTCTCCCGCTGATTGGCCGATTGGATGATTGACAGGCTTCCTCACCAGTCAGGAGTGACTGGTGAGGAAGCCTGTCATCATCCAATCGGCCAATCAGCGGGAGAAGAGGTCACGCAGTGTGCAGCTTCTAAGAAGATAAGCTATTAGCGTAGCGGGAGTGATGCAAAATGCGCAGCCGGCTTCATCGCTATGCTAATAGCGTATCTTCCCAGAAGCTGCACACAGCGCTCGCCGGTTTAAGTAGTCACCAGCACATGCTGTATGCAACTTCTAACAGCATGGGATACGGGAGGCAGCGCTTGTTGGTGGATCCAGGAATCAGGTGAGTATTAGAAGAAGAAAAAAAGTTTTATTTTATGTTCTATTCTTAGTTCTATAATGTCAATGTAGTACTTTCAGGTAGAATACAGCTTCATAACATATCAGCTATGGAACTACAAGTCCCAGCATGCCCTCATTGCCCCTGTACATCAACCAGATATTGCCGTTGCCTGGGTGATATGTGTGTGTGAGGGGGGGGTGTACAGGGACAATGATGGCATGCTTGGACTTGTAGTTCCTTAGCTGATATATATTTGTGGGGGTGGGGGGTACAGTTCCAGTGGATGTTTATATAATATGGGGGGGCGAAAAAAAATTTCTGCCCCGGGCGCCCATAACTCTGGTTACGCCACTGGAGCAGATGACTAGGCTGTCACACGGAGTGGCTGAAGCAGACGGAGAAGACGACACAGCAGGTTAGTACTGACACACCTCATGGGGCTGGGCACAAAACTGCTGTTTATCGGCATATAGTATTTTAAAAAAAGAAAAACACTAACTATGTAGATATTGCTAACTAAGGCTTGTATCCCCCTAGTGGTCAAAATAGATAAAAACATGTCCAGACTGCAGACCAGAATACAGTGTGGCACAGCTAAAAGTGGTATCGGTGCATCCCTAGTTGACAGGGTAATTTGTTTTGTTGCAGGCTAGCTGGCAGGTGTGCTGGGGACCTTTTTGTGTTTTGTATGATTGTAAATGGGGTTCAGTCAGAACAAAGACCAGTCACTAGTGGTGTACAGCAAGATTCTGTACTCTGTCCTCTGCTATTTAATCTGATTGTAAGTGATATAATTAGTTTGGTGGACTAGGTATGTATTTTTGCCGATGGCAAACAGGTGTGCAATAGGATTGATGTGCTTGATAGCTGGAAGTGTTTGTAAAATGGAACATAATTTGTCATTGCTGGACCATTTCAAAATGCTAAATAATGCACTTAAAAAAAGAATCCTCCAATGAAGTACAATATTGGGGGTACTGTGTTGGCAAGACCTACAGAGGAAAAATATCCTGGGTGCCTATTTCAGATGATTGCAAAATAAAAAAAAACAGTGAGGCCTGGCAGTGGAAAAAATAGAATTCAGAGGTGCATCACTAGATGGATCACCAACGGGTGAGACCTTTATTTAGGATATTGTGCCCAGTTCTGACCTCAGTTAAAAAAAAGATATTGATAATACAGAACAAGTCCAAGGACGGGCAACAAAAATAGGCAACGGTCTGAGGGATAAAACATATCAGGAGAGACCGCAGAACTTATTATCTACAGCCTGGAGAAAAGAAGGGAAAGGGGGGGGGGGGCATGACTGAAATCTTTAAATATATTAAGGGTGTGAATAAGGTTCAGCAGGGCAGAATTTTCAATATGAAGCTGAGATTAAGAACACGGGGTCATAATCTTAAACTAGCAGGAGAAAAGTTTAGAAGTAACTGTAGAAAGTAGTGAATCAGTCAGCAGTTCATGAAAGTAAACATACTTGGAACAGACTTAGATATATAATTAGACAAAAAGGTTAAAAATAAATAAATAAATAAAAAGGGGGTAGACTTGATGGAGCGCTTGGCTTTTTTCTTCCCTCATTCTTCTACTTCTCTAGTAGTTAGACTCATGAATCAGAAACAGCAGCCACGCTGCACGGTACCAGAAGGCTTTACATTGCTTTTGTACTTGTTTCCCTTTACATGGAAGGAACACACACAAAGCTGTGTGACTTAATTCTGTAAATCCTTTCAAAAATAGCCATATGCATAGGGCTGATATATTGTACACAGCTGCTGAACATATTACAAACAAGTGGATTTAAATACTGAAGCTCAGATTTGCTGTTTGATATAAGTATAAGCTTGCAGCTATTTTCTCTTATGGCTCTCCAGCTTATGTTACAATATTTTTAGGGAACTACCTGTTTCTGCTCTGTTTTTGGATAAAAATGTAATGCAGAAAAGAGATGTCCAAAAATATCCAAATTCACAACCACTTAACACAATTCTGTTATTTTGCATAAGCAGTAAAGCTGACATTAACAGTTAAACATAGGCACCAGGAGCTGCGTATGCATATTTTTAATCCTCCTCTGAACCACAGGTGCTTGCAAACTCAGGACACTAACTGGCTTTTAGCACCAAAGTCAGAGCTATAACACGCTTTAACCTCATTCACTTAAAATGAATATTGTTCCATTGATCAAAGTGGAATGTTCATTGTACTTAGGTAAGTGGGAGGATGGTGGTGGCTGGCTGGTATGCCAAGGAGATAGAAAAAGTTATGTACACGGTGTCTGATTTTAACTCTAAAGGTCATGTTTACTAACTGTCCAGAGTGACAGGTTTACTTTATTTCTAATTTCTAAAGTGTCTAATATCTAATATTATTTCTATTGTATTTATAAATTTGTTTTCCTATATCATAGGTGTATGCTGTTTCTATCTGCCAATATAAGCTTTTTATTAGATCAGCATTTTCAAAGAGAACAGTATATTTATACTTTACAGGTGGGCAATAATGGCCTGTAAAAACTAATGGGAAGGGGTGATCTTTAATCTAATTGTGTGTAGCATAAGGATGCAAATTACCTTGTTAAGTATTGGTATTCCTTCATCATACTTAATCTCCACATACTCAGAGGACAGCAGACCACTGCAATAGACAGAGTAACACAAGTTGGATTACCATTAGACATATGAGACCTTTGTGACAGCATTAAGGCTACTATGAACTTTTAGGCATAACACTAACACTTCTTGTATTTCTCCACACTTTCCAGATTTTACTGCACAGTGCACCTTTTTTTTACTAAAATGGTAAGCATTTATTTTAAGTAGTCAAAATATATCCGAAGGTATTGATTTTTGAGAAGTTACTTAATCCCATAGCAGTAGGCAATAAAAAATTTTTTAGCTGTACTTAAACATATATACTGCAGACTATCAGAAATCAAATCTGCTGAACCCATACTTAAGGCTGAACTGCAGACAGATATAAAAGATGTGGAATAATGCAGCTCTGTATGAATTAATACATCAATAAATGTGTTTTTTATTGCAAGCAGTGTAAATGCATGCTTTTGAATCAGCCTCTGGCAGTCCCTTCTACAGCAAAGCTCAAACTAGCAACATCACTATCCAAATCCTTCTACCTTTATCTTTGTAACATCTCCAAAATACGCCCCTTCCTCACCAATGAAACCACAAAGATACTCATCCACTCACTTGTAGCCTACCTCTACACAGGCTATCCCCCTTCAGTCTATCATGAATGCTGCTGCTAGATGCATTCACCTAACCAACTGCTCAGTGTCTGCAACCCTCCTCTGCCAATCCCTGCACTGGCTTCCAATCAACCAAAGGATAACATTCAAAATATTAACAACGACTTACAAAGTCATGCACAACTCTGCCCCTGGTTATATCTCAAACCTTGTCTCAAAGTATCACAGTAATTTAATCTGCCACAACACAGAATATAAATAACTAGATGATTACCATACTAATGTGATCAGTTTCAGGGTCTTGGCAATCTTCTTATAGCCTAGGCCATCTTTATGTAGAGCAACAATTCTTTTTTTCAGATCCTCAGAGAGTTCTTTGCCATGAGGTGCCATGATGAACTTCCATTGACCAGTATGAGGGAGTGAGAGCGATAACACCAAATTTAACACACCTGCTCCCCATTCACACCTGAGACCTTGTAACACTAACGAGTCACATGACACCGGGGAGGGAAAATGGCTAATTGGACCCAATTTGGAAATTTTCACTTAGGGGTGTACTCACTTTTGTTGCCAGCGGTTTAGACATGAATGGCTGTGTGTTGAGTTATTTTGAGGGGACAGCAAATGTACACTGATATACAAGCTGTACACTCACTATTTTACATTGTAGCAAAGTGTCATTTCTTCTGTGTCGTCACATGAAATGCTATAATAAAATATTTACAAAAATGTGAGGGGTGTACTCACTTCTGTGAGATACTGTATATCATTTTTTTAAAATATATATATAGATACAGATGTGGGAAAAATTTTGAGGCTTCATTCCTCCTGAAAAGTTAAGAAATTAGAAGCAATTGCCTCATGTAAACCTGCATGCTTTCAGTATGTCATAAATTAAAGCATAGAAATTGTGAAAATATATAAAATGTTGCGTAACCTTTAAAGATATTCTAAAATGGCATAGGAATATTTTTTGGTATAAAAAATTGGATCATAGTAATATTTCAAACTAACTGTTTTCTGATATTAGTATCACACGTCTTCAATCTTGTAATGAGTCATTATTTTTAAATGGAAAAAAGTCGTCACTCTGCTGTTTGGTATTATTGTGTGCACAACACTGAACATGAGAAAAGCAAGTCTGAGATCAGAATCAAAATTATAGACCAGCATGTCAAAGGTAAAGGCTATATGACCATCTCCAGGAAACTTGATGTCCCTGTAAATACCGCTGCACATGTTATTAAGAAGTTTAAGGTCCATGGGAGTGTAGCCAACCTCCCTGGACACAGCCGCAAGAGGAAAATCTACCTCTGGATTGAACAGAAAGATAGGATGAATGGAAGCCAAAGAGCCAAGGAAAACATCCAAAGAGATACAAGCCGAACTCCAAGGTCATGGTACATATGTCGCTTTTTGAGCAACAGTGAGCTTAAAGCAATAACATGAAAATGCCAGTCTAGGATTTGCTAAAATGCATATTGATTAACCACAACACATCTGGGAGAATGTCCTTTGGACAGATGATACAAAACAGGAGCTGTTTGGCAAGTCACATCAGCTCTATGTTGAATGAAATGAAAAAATGAAGCTTTTAAAGAAAAGAACACCATATCTACTGTGAAACGTGTGGAGGAGGTGGCTTGGTTATATTTTGGGGCTGCTTTGCTGTGTCTAGCATGAGGTGCCTTTAATCTGTGCAGTACAAAACAGATTCCAGGAACACTTTCAGGCTAGCCATCAAGTAAAACAAACCAAGCTTTACAATGAAAAATAGAGGTTTTAGTTATATACATCTGCAAATCTATGGGGAAGCCACACTGCTGCGTCAAAGGTACTTCTAATAAGTGTGGTTCCCGAGTCTATACCATCCGAGTTTCCCAACTGTGCAAAATATATAGCAATGCACAAACAGATGTGGCTCACCTGGAGGCAGCCCCATCCTCCTAAAAGGTACAGCTACACACCAGAAGCCCAGACAGCCGCTTAAGGCCTTCAGTAAGTGTTGGCACCAAATCCAACAACAACAAATAAAAATGACAGCCCCTCAGATCTGCTTAGAACTAGCAAAAGGGAAAGGTGCACATGGGCAAGGCAGTATATGTTAGAAGAATAGATATGAACACAAAAAAGCGCCAAAAAGGACTACTCCGCCAGTATGGACCAATATAAGCACCAGTGTAATCAGAAACAAGTCTGTTAAAAAATATATAAATAATAGAAAGCACGTGTGTAGAAAGGTCTGCAGGATGCTGCCCCCAAACCAGCCAGGGAGACCGCAAAATCTAGGGAAAAAACACAAAATGTATCGAAAATGTATAGATCTGATGGGCAGACTCCATTAACTATAAGGGACCTTTATAAAGATTCAGAATGGGTCATTTTCTCAAGGGTCATAATCATAATTTCAGTTCATTAGTTCAGCATTATTTTTGTAGTGTATTGTTACCTGTAATATTCTTCTAACATAGGGAAAAAACACAAACAGGGGGCGCCTTTCCTGGTGCAGACAAATTTATTAAGATCAGGATCAAAGGTAGATAAAAAACATACTCACAAAATTCAGCATGATAATGATATAAAAAGTAAGTCCATGGACCCCGGAAACGCGTCATCACACAGTCTCCTCTGCTGACACATAGACACGATTGTGCAGCTTCCATAGACTTTCTGAATCTTTATAAAGGTCCCTTATAGTTAATGGAGTCTGCCCATCAGATCTATAAATTTTCGATACATTTTCTAACAACCATCCTAACAACCACTGTAAAATATTTGTAAAGGCCTTTATACAGATAAATGTACGGCTTGTAAAAAGTCTTTTTAAGATCAGATGCGCTGTAATTTTGTATGGGTATGAACAATAGCATTGATTCCACCGATATGTATTTTGAATCATATTAGATGATAAAGTGCATACTTTGTATATCTACAGTGTCAACCAGAGAACCTCACCTCACCTTTTTTGGCCTGCACTACCATGAATTAGCACTCAACAAGAAAATGTACTCTGCAACCTGGCAATTGAAAGAGAAGAAGCCACAGGCAATGACTGAAACTAAAATAGAACACACTTAAGCTCTTCAGAGCTCACACGGCTGGATGAATCATCATTATTGGTTAAGCCAGGAGCTTTCTGGTTGCTTACAGAAGATTCTGCTTATCACAAGACATTCTTATATTACTATAGGCAAAAGATGGTCGTTGGTCATGTGTTTATTATCTAGAAAAGACGATCCTGCAGATAGTGCAAACGTTATCTTTTATTTATTGCCGAGTTACATTCCAAGGTACAGACAAAAACAATTTCAAGCCAGTAACTACTTCATTGATCAGGTAACACTTCCTCAGAGCATTATCTAACTGTTAATTATTAAATTGCTAGGTACATACACATATACTTATATATCCTGAGGGTGCATACTTTATATTACACTTAGGGCTAGCTCTTTGGAACAGCAGAAATCAACAGACAAAATCCTATGATACCCTTCAACCTTTCTTCTCAGATATTCTCAAACTTTTTATGCTATGTTTCAGGCCATGAAACATGGACACTAATAAAAACCTTACGGAAGTTCTAATCCTTCTCTACTGTACTAGAAACATGTTTGGTTTTTTTTCCCCCAATTACTTCCTGTTCTGACGCTCATCACTTCGACAAGAAGTGAGGAGAAACCGCTCAACTGGGGGACACAGAAAGAAATAAAAAGTCCCCATGCTTACGAACTCTATTTGAAACAAAAAAAAAAAGCTGGAGTTGGTATTTTAAATGTAAGTGACAGATCTACTTTAATGTCCTCTAATGTCTTCACTGAGATTAAGAGGTAGAGCATGTTACATTAACATAACCTAGTTCCTTTTTTTTCCTGTACACTATTCTAATTACATAATGCTTGAATAATCAGGAACCAATTAGGTAGGTCCTTCAGTCAATTCAAAAAGTAATGAAGACCCCTTGTGATGAAGGGGACTTGACTGCTGAAAGCATGGCAGGTTCTAGGTGGTCCCCATCACTCCCCCCTTCCCTTTTGTTAAATTATGCATCAACACACACCTCTATTGCTTGGGCTGCAGCTGCCCCACAGATGAAAGCATGGATCATTTGGCATTTGTTCATCCACTGGGCAGAGCAGCGAGCACAGAACAGGAACTACGTGAAGAATCTGAGCATCCCTTTTGAGGTAGCCAGACTATGCTTGTGGTTTTACCGGGGTATGCAATGTTTTAAGTCTTGCCTGAATGCTTGCAGTTGAGTAAATTTTTACCAGCTCCAATCATCCTTGCGATCTATGCCAGTGGCAATAACTTAGGTACTAAGCGTTATGTGAGTACATCCATCTTAGTGTCTACGATAAAACGTGACTTGGCGTTGCTGTGCTTTGCTCAGTAATGTTGTTCTGGTATGATCAAAGATCATTCCTCGGTTGGTATGGGCCAATAAAATTCTAGGTCCTATTTTGGAACGTAGCCAATGAAAAGTATTGTATTAATATAAGTATCCTATATTGTTTGCAAAATTGGTGGTCAATTTGTTTGTCACAGGGACCTTAAGAGTGATAATGCATCTTTGTTGAGAGACTATGGTGTTCATCTCATTGACAATGGTCTAGGCATTTTCAGTTTAGCACTGCAGAAAAGTAGCAGTAATGTACTGGCTTCGATGGGGTGCTTGTCACGAGTTGGTTGTTTTTACCTTGCCAGCATTGGAATGCTCCCTGCTTTACACCCCCTGTGGGCTTTGGTTAACTGGATATCTGTCTAGAACTGGTAGCTTAGACAGGTATTTTTACTATTTATGCTAATTGATTGCTCATAGGTTAACTGTGACTGGCAAAAAATGTTATCGTTAGAAAAGTTTTTGGTTTAAGCATTTTTGTAATTCTGTTTATTCCAATAAAGCAGTGGCTTTTCCCTTTCCAACATGAACGTTGTCTCTGCGGTTATTTAGCCAAGGGCCCACATTTAGTAATGAGAGGTGTTCAATTCTCATGCCTCTCGGCAGTCATGAAGACCCCTTGCACTTCATGATGAGGGGGCCTTTACTGGTGGAAGCATGGCAGGTTCTAGATGATCCCTATCACTACCCCGTTCCCTTTCGGTAAACTATGCTGCAACACAGCAATCTATTGTCTGGGGCCCTACCTGTGGGGATGAGCTCCTTAACTATTAAAAATAAAATGAGGGGTGGGGACTATTGACCATAAAGATGGAACAACCATCCCCCTTTTAAAGTAAATTTTCTGGTTAGCTTTGAACAAATCACGAAAGGCTAAAACCTCTTGCAGGTTTTTACTGCAGTTTCTATCTTTCTCCCTCACGCACCGTCCTCGTGTCCACTGTCCATGAGACAGGAAATAAAACATATGGGGGTCCTATTCCTTTTTTATTGCTGTCTATATCCTCAATTTGAGAGAGTTACCCTCACTCCCTGTTGCAGAGACCTGTCAATGATCAGATAACAACGATAAAACGTTGGGATAGGCTCTAACCATTCCCTATTATATCCAAAACAAAACATGGCTGTAGTTTGTATTCCATAGCCACACTAATATTTCTTATTATGGCATATAACACAATTTCAGTCTTTTTCTCTGGACATAACAATATTTAAACAGACATTCCCACTGCTTTCACTGCCCATATGACATTTCTGCTTGTTTGTATTTCTGCTGCACAAGCAACACCAAATGTTAAAAGAAAGTTTCCTTAGGGTCCATATACATCAGCAGCATGCAGTACTGTGTGGTCGCCCACATGTGCTGCTAGGAAGAGTTGCACTGTGCTGATTTCAGTGCATCGCCCCGTTTACCTTTTTTGTGTGTGTGTTCAAACTTTATTGAAAGCAATGTAGTGTAGTGGGTCACAACCATGGCGGTGAAAAAAAGAACCGTATCTAGCACTTTTTTCAGCGAACAACAACGCAATGCAATGATGTGAACTGACTTGATAGTAAGCAAGGCAAACTGCGTGGTGCCTTGGGACTATGCTCGGCAAGACTGCCCAGTGTAGCCCAACACATTTGGTGGTGTGAATGGGTCCTAAAAGAAGTACAAAACTGTAACTGGATGACATTTAGTTAGCTAAAGTATAACTGTATATAAAAAAACAGTTTTTATCTTTTTTCATTTGTTGTATCTCAGTGGTACTGATCTCCTGTGGTCTCTTTTAAGCCACCTTCTATCTACATGCACATACCCCAGCAATTTCTTCATGGCATCTTTCAAGGAGGGTTTCCTAATGGTGACAAAAGTGGATTGTGCTGCATAATGTGTAGCAATGGCCACTTATAGTCTCCATCAGGGGCACACGTGACAAGGTGACAACACAGTTGCAAATTGTGAGACAGTTGTCACCCCATAAAAGGGAGCACCTAAGCAAGGACCTTAAGGGCCGGCTCACACCACATCCAGTGCGGTTAGTGGCCGGAACGCACTGAATCACATAATTAAAGCCTCCCACGTTCTGGGGCGGGAGGGGGCGTGGTCAATGGCACGGCAGACACGCCACGCAGTGTGATCGCCTGCGCCAGAACACGTGGTACCTGCCTGGCGGTCAAAAAATAGGGCACTGCTGTACCATGCGTTCTTGTGCGGGCAATCGCACTGCGGGCAGGAGGTGTGTCTGCAGTGCCATTGACATGAATGGCACCACCATGCCCCCTCTTGCCCCAGAACATGAGAGGCTTTAATTATGCGATTGAGTGCGTCCAGGCCACTAACTTACTGAATGTGGTGTGAACCGGCCATAAAGGTAGTATCACCATGTATTATTTTAATAAAAGCTGCAGATTTAACAAGATCCAAAACAGCTTTTGAAATCACATTAACCTGTTAAAACTTATATGAGATGCTAGTGATCGTGTTAGACTTTAAGCTCAGCAGCAAAATTGCTTCCCAACGATGTGTCATTTTAGGTTATGATAGTTGTCCCCACGGCTATGAAATTGTTAATATAATATGGGATGGAGGTTGTTTTTAAAGAGAGTGGGGAACATCTGGACATAATATTCTCTGATCTCTGCCTAAGTGGCGGCTGCAATGCCCAATGGACTTCAATAGGCTAGATTAATTGCTTTGCAGCACAGCAAACCAGTAATGCTGTTACCCTGGCAGTGTGGAGATCTGCACCTGCTTACACCATCTGCGTGACCTGATGGTGCAGGGCTCAAAGCCCCAGCATGGCTGACCTTCATCTTTCTCTGGGACAAGTTCATTTGGCTGCTACCAGTTAAGTGTGTCAGATAGAGAAATACAGGCTAGTTCTTCCGGAAATGTGAATTCATCATTATTACAAATGATTTTAACTATCTCATATACCTTATGCCATTAAATTAATCATAACATATCCAAATCTTTACCCATAAGTATATATAAAAGAAAAAAATGCAATACGGCATGATTACAAATTGTGTAATGCAATATTTTTAGAATTGTCGAAATCAGCAATTCTCAATTTGTTTTCCTCCAAGGCCTCACATGCTTTTCGACACCTGCATTTCCTCTTTTATACATGATCAGCATCATCTAAAACCAATGCAAGAGTTAGCTGTTAAAATTGCTGGCAATATTTTACAACAAATGTTTTGTTTCTCAAACATAAGTCAGAACAAAATTTTGTATTATAAAAGAGGCAAACATCATTAAACTTATGTATATTAGGTCTAACACATGACTGATGCCACACACTACAAGAAACCACTGCTCTTAATCAATGCTTGTTAATATCATTGATTTCATATACTGCACTACAGATCACCAGCCACTTAAAGTCTAACTCCAGGCAATTGTTTTTTCACAGAATAGTTTACTTCTTATTTCGGTTTCACCTTTTTGTTCCTGTTAGTGACTCTTTTGGGGAGATCCTCCATGACTTCCTGTCCCAGCAAACCCAGTGGGGCAGTATGTTTGTCTCTGGAGCACAAAAATGACCAATACCAATAAAGAATTCTCAGAAGTCCTAACCCTTCCTTTCCTTACTCTATTTAAAAGTGTTTTTTGCTTCTTAAGAGATTTCACATCACTTCCTGGTCTCAACGTCACTAAGGGAAAAATCAGTGACACCTACAGTAATAAAAATGTGATAGGAGCTCTAATCCTTTGTCACTCTATCCAAAGTGAGATAGGAAATGTTGGCTGGAGGTGAAGGTTTTACCATTCTATCAACCAGCTAGCTAACACACCTCATCACTTCTGCTGAAATTCCCTTCATTCTTCAAACAAACACTTAAGTTGGGCCATGTAGTGAGGATCTCCAGTCTCAATATATGACCCAACTCAAGTATTGGCAGTGGCTTCCTTGCAACACAAATCAACTTGAAGCTTTTACAAAGTGCTTAAGGTGATGACCTGACAGTTCTTCCAAGAGAGAAGCACAAAAAGCTATGCCTAAGAGCATTATACAAATCCTTTAACAGTCGTACTGCTACTCTTCAACAACTACTTACAGAATAGTAGGAGTAGTAAGTAGTAGGGGTGGCACTGCAGTGCAGGGTTCATGGTAGGCATGAGCACTATCCTTACCATGTAATTACCACTTAATCCCAGAGCTCCCTAAACTGGGCTCTTACCAGAACCTACTGTACAAAGCACTTCTTGCTCCAAGAGAATGGCGCCAACAACTATGACCATGACCTATACATGTGTCAGCTATCTTTGAACTTTAGGAAAGGTCTCTAACCTTGTTACTCTTTCCAACATAATGTAAATAGGTACCCTATGCGATGACACTCTTAAATTTGGAGGGACATTTTTCTGTCAAAAATATGTTTCTGCTTAATACAAGCTTTAGCATTTAATACTTGTTTCAGAGAAACTCTTTAGTGAGAGATATAACAGAAGCCGAATCCCCTGGGAAAACATCTGGAATTTTTAGCACACGGAACAAAGTTTACACAATTATTTCAAGCGCATAGGTTTTTAGGAGGAGGAAAAGTCGCATTAATTTACATTATGTCTACGATTCTTCCTTTTGGAGGTTATTTAATATTCTCTTTGTAGCTCTCTTCAGCTGTCATCTCCAATAACGTGAGAAGCTATTTTGCCTCTAATGTACGGCCCTGAGGTGTATTGAGCCGCAATTACGGTATATGTATCTGCAGTCTCCCAGACATCACACTCTGGAATACTTAACTCTTCAGTGAAGCATAATGGAGCATAACACATCTTTGTGATCAATAAGGTATGGCCGGAAGCAGGAGACATAAGGCAGATACAACCCATTCTATTAAACTGTCAGATAAGATAACTGATTACCTCATGCGTTATATATATTTTACCATTACTGTTTAAATAATCTCCAGGACTTAATTTCTAAACATTCTTTAGGTAATTTGTTGTAATGCTTTCTTCATCTAAAATGATTGCTTATATCATAAGAGTTTACAAGGACGAGGAGTGTTAAACTAGGTTGTTGGCTGGGTATTTGGTACTACAGAGATGTACACTTTTGAACAAGATTAACCCTTTGTGTTCTGCAGCCTTTTAAGTAAGATCAAAGCTCAAGCTTCCTGCTGGTTGTACAGCTTTAGCTCTGACTCAGCAGACAGCGTATGGTACCTCTGCAGAGATACCACTGCTCTAACGCAAAGAGCATGGGTCCTTCTCGGGGACTCAGGTTGTGACTACTTTCTAAAAGAAAAAAAAAAAACTTTAAGACTTTTCATAACTTTTGTTTCGCTGCACCTAGAATGTATTTAGCTGATATAAAATGAAAGTTCAGTTGGGCTTTAGGAAGTACACTGTCTTTTTTATACTTAAAACCTACATTTAAACTGTACAGAACACCAAACAAGAGGCAGAAATATGTTTCTTGACCTATAGTGAGTTTTGTGATTCTACTCAACACCCCCTGCATACATTTCCCCTTGCAGTCCATCTGCAAAATTAGCCACAAATGTCCAGGGGAGACCAAAAGAGCAAAACAAAAAAATCATCACAGTTTTTAAATCTGAGGTTTATTGTTGCTCCCTTCACTCTGCTGCCCTGAGCACTCACCCATGAATGTCATTATGGTAATACAGCCTTGTGTAGATGTATACAGATTAGTCAATTGAATACTTGGTTTCAATTCCTTGTACAATAAAGGGCACAGCAAAAGGCAGTAAGCAATGTTTTTGATTCAATTAGTTCCTGTTTACACATGTGCAATTTGCAGCTCCTCATCCATCATGCAACAATGCACGACAAACAGAACCCCATTATTTTCTATGGGACCTGTTCATACCTATGTATTGTGCTGCAGTGCCACTTTGAAAAATGTGCAACACAGGAAAAGATTAAAAGCCATAAAAAGTATATCTACCCAACAGGACATGACAGCAAAGAAAAAACTCAACAAGTGTTGTCTTCATTCCCTTCTTTGGTTTTTTGTACACTTTGATAATAAAAAGCATTAGATGTCTGTGAAAATAGAATGTATGACGCACATGATGAATAAAACCTATAATAAACCAGGAAAGCACAGGGCCGCACAGTGGCATATGTGTTAGCACTTCTGTCTTGCAGTTCTGAGAGTCCCCGGTTCAAACCCAAATCTGCACAGAGTTTGCATGTTCTCTGTTCTTGTGTGGATTTCCTCCCAAACTCCAAAGTAATGCTGCAAGGTGAATTGGCCCTGTATGTATGTGAGGTAGGGATCTTGGATTGTAAGCTCCTTGTGGGCAGGGACCGATGTGAATGTGCAACTATGTTAAGTGCTGTGTAAATTTTCTGCGCTCTATAAATACCAATAATAAATAGAAAACAAGTAAAACAAAATGAAGTATACAAAAGCCAAGCTAAACTAGAAGTGGATGTTATGAGACGTAGAATATGGTCTGGTATTTATTCACGGAACAAAAAAGACTAAGGAGCAAAAAATGCTATCACTAGAACAATAAAGTGTCTATTGGTAAAAAATGATAATGGTTTGCAAATAATATGGAAAAAAAGACAACAGAGGTAAAGGAGTCATAAATATACAGTAGACTCTCAGTTATCCGGTATTCAACTAACCAGAAAAACAATCCCCTGTGTATTCACTGTTTTGCTGATCTGCGACGTGTATTATCCTGGAAATGATCGTGTGCCTATTTATCTTAATTTGCTTTTGATTACCACATTTCAATATTAACATGAAGTCAGTACAGAGTTTATATTATGATATGATATAGTATGGGGTATGGCATTAGTTAGACCTATTTTTAAAGCAACTCTCAAGCACCCAGAAACTACATTTATCTGGAATTTACCAATACCTGTGGATGCCGGATAACGGGGAGTTTACTGTATATTCATAAGCAAAGAAAGGTAGGGGGATTAATTATATCATAGAAAAGAAGGGTTAGTGGATAAAGGAAAGGTCCTTTCTTAAAGAATATTTAAAACCAAAACTTATTTTAAATTTCTGTAGCATAGGGAATGATTAAACCCCTTATCAGTTTTATCAGGACTTAAAGCAGAACTGGAGCAAGGGAGGGTTTTAACTCCTGTCAGCTTATTTCTTTGCCACCTGTGCCTTTACTTCATGTCTGATAGCCACAATAGGAAGTAAGAGCAAATCCCGCCAAAGTAAGAGAAATCCCTGGTGGTCAACAGAACTAGTAGAAGATTTTCTATCTATTTCTGTTCTGGTGACAATCCAAAATTTGGGATAAAGGTGACCAAATCAAAAAAAGAGGGTGAATCTCCATAACAGGGACAAAGACAGCTATGTTCTACCAGCCGCCACCATGATACAGACGCACAGAATTATAATCATGTGATCAGTTGAACGTTTTACAGGCACCCTGAGAACACACAAGGTTTGCACACGTCTTTTATTTTATCACATGGCAATTTGTGGATATGTCAAAAAAGAGTTCAATTAGAATTTGAGCAACATTCCATTTTGGGTTTAGCCTAAAGAAATACTTTTAACTATGCTCTTAAATGTCACGTAACCAAGGGTTCAGTTAAATCACTGTTTGACTGCATACTTACCTAAAAGCCGCTTTGTAGATGACACATAAGATGCGTATTGCTTTTTTTCGCCTCTTCTCCATGAGATCTAAGAAGTGTAATCAGCCAGTTTATTTTGCAGCCAATGTTACATTTTTTTGTCTGCATCAATATTTTACCTGTTTCTGGAGTGCTGTCGGTGCCTAGCAGACTGCAAATGTCATCATTTTCTGCTCCTAATTTCATGCAGTCAAGGGAGGTAATTTATGAGCCAACAGCACGATATAAAGGTCTCACAAAGTGCTTCTTTGGCAAAACTGGCAATTTTTTGCACCTGTTTTTATTTCGGGAAAAAAAGTTCTTCTGTACAGCAAAAGTCTTAAACAGGGACTTTGCATTAAAATCACATTCCCACTGAGCTCCTTAATACAAGTGAATCATCTAAAACCATTACTTTTATGTTGTGGCATAAGAGCCTAAAGCTGGCCATACAGCTATAGATTTTCTGCAAATTTTCTATGGTCAGATGGAAAAAGTGCAACAGATACCTCCATCTACGCTAAACTGTGTGGATGGAGGAATCTCCCACTGGGCCCAGCTACAGTATTTTGCTAATTGGCACCGCTGGCTGTCAAAATACCTGAACAATCTGAATGGATGCAGGCATTGTTCACGTATTTTGAGAGCCAGCGGGGCCGGCTAGCAAGATACTGATACTGAAGGACTTTGACCAAACATTCACAGGTGTATGGCCAGCTTAAGTTTGTGTACTACATTTTGATGCTTAAAGTTCAGTACTGTGAATAGGACTTTGACCAAACATTCACTGGTGGTGAATCAATCACTTTCATTTAGAAGACATTCCCCAGGAAGATTTACTAGCAGTGAATGTTTCATGAATATTAGATTCACTGCCTTATAAATAACCCCCATAGTGTCAAACTGATAAAACAGCTGCTTACATGAGTCATCATTTCAGTATTCCTTCTCTTCTACAATGGACTTCACAATAGACATGTCAATTTCGTTTAGTTCCAAATGGATATCTGTACGAATTTTGTTAAATTTGGACATTCAGATGCATTCGAATGCGAACGAATCCGGATTCATCCAAATTTCTTCAAAAACAAACTAAATCAGACATGTGACTATTCTGTGGCCAATCAGATGTTTTTTGTAGCTTTTGGGGGTTGCATTACAGACACAGTCATGTGACTTCATGTTATGGAGTAGAGAGGTTCGATGACAGCAGTAGGAGAGCATAGAGTGTCAGAACTAAAAAGACCCCAAAAAAAACCCAAAATTATTAAGTTAATTTATAATTAAAGAACCCCATCCAAATAGATCTAAAACAACAATTTGGTTCCATTCCAAAAGAAATCCAAATCGATCTAAATTAAACTAAACACATTTTTTTGCGATATTACATGTCTAATTCACAAGACTTTGGAGGTAATTAGGGTAAGGCCTCATTCACAAGGGCATGCACATCCATACAACGTGCATGCCTGTGCAGAGACCTGCTTCCAGGAGGGACTGGTGCTGCCTGTAATTGCATACAGCTGCCTGTGTCTCCCTATGGGAGGATGCTGCTGCAGTTGCCAGTCATGTTTCAGCTTTTAAAAAATAAAAAGAACAAGAGTACATCAACAGAGTGCAAGAATTTTTCTTTAATCGGCTTTAGAAATAATAATAACGAAAGGGCAACATGGAGACATGTCCTCTGCTGACCCAGAAGTGATGTACCCTCTCAGCTGCAGAACGCCGTGCTGTAACATCGTGGAAGTGGGTCCTGGCTCTTTCAGCCAATCCCAGCATTCCTGGATAAAATTCAATGACTAGCTCCCCGCTGACCACAGCAAGAGTTATACTTCTGGAAGACGGTACTTTTGAGCCACTGATGAGCGCCATTTTGCCTCCTTCATTGTGTATTTTATTGTTCTTTGAGCTGATTAACACAAACTTGCTGCACTCTTGTTCTTTTTACTTTTTATGGCAGTACAGGTGGCGTTTCCTGCCAGTAGAAAGAGTTGCAAGACTAATTTGGCTTAACAAATGGATTCCTTTAAACCCTTGGACTTAATCCTGCCATTTATTCTGTTTATCCAAAATAAGGTTGGAATTTATTGTGCACTTGAGAACTTACTTATGTTTCAGCTTTTCCATACAGTTTTAGCTTATTCTGCATTGCTGATGCACAGCCTGATCAACAGAAAACATATGTGCCATATTCAAAGGTAAAGGTCTATGTGTCAAAGGCAGTGGCAAGGTCACAAAGGAAGTAGGTTGGAGTACCCCCTCCCCCTTGTTTCTTTCAATCACATGTCAATTATTACATTACACAGTTTATACACTGCGTTTCTGTGAACCGTGAATGGAATAGTGTAGGCTACTCTTGTGAAGTGCTGCAAACTGTAGGTATTAAGCATCCTACTTCTAGCCTTACCTAAGATAGAAATAGTTAGTCTGTAGATGACTGACCTCTTTGCAATGAATGTTTTTAAGGAAGAGCTAGTTAATGGCTTTGCTATACTACAAAATACTCCAGACTGTAAATAATAACGCTCCAGGCTATGGAATCTGATTCAATGGATCCTAATGGACATCAGGAGTGTGACCTACAAGATTATATACATGTGTGTGATATGTCTGGGGAAAAAAATCATGATACATCTGTTTCTGTGTTGCTAAGGCAATTCTATTTTACTTATTTATGTAACGGGTTGGAGCTTGGTGGCTGCAAAACTCACCTTTTATATGGAGCACTCCCATACAGTATCTCTTCTTGTCCACAAAATGTCTTAGGTCTTCCGGGTTAAATGATGCCCAGTGTCCCTCAACCTAGAAGACTGAGTGCTCTAATGTAAATGTAGAATGTCATGTCCCTGTCCACTGGGAGAGCATCACCAGGGCTCCCTATATTCAAAGTGTACTGGTGCAGAGAGTGGTGCTGACGTCATCATTTCAGCACCGCTCTCTGCATCTGTAAGGGCTACCTAGCAAGGAGAATAGGTGAAGATGAAGAGGACCTTGCGGCTTCATGTGGCTAGCCTGAAGACTATAGAAACCTTAAGTATAAAAACAACAACAGCATGAAATACAGCCAGTGTCAGCCACAAGAGGAGAAAGTGGTCAATTAAGGTAAAGAGCACAGCGTGATTTCCTGTGCAAACAGAGGAGTGCGTTATAAGCCCAGGGTTGGAAGTGCACATGGACAGCATTTCAGGTGGTGAAAGTAACCAAAGCAACTTCCTCAACCACAGACTGGACAGATGTAGCTACTGCTGTTTCTATTGGCTTTACATTTATTTTAATACAGGGTGTACCCAAGACACACAATTCTCAGAGCCCTATGGATTTTCCAAAGAGAAAGGATAGCAGGAGAAGAAGTTGTTTCTTTACCGACACTCTGGGGTTGCTTTACTAAAGGCAATTAGGCTGATCTCTTTGCAAGGGAATTTTCACCCTGAACTGGACATTTCCCCTACCTTATTGAATGAGGTGAAGCTCAAACATATGCAAATTACTGTTTTTAAAATTTCCTTAAATTGGGTATTTTTTGCAAAGGGAAATTTCACCACTCTCACTAAGCTTCTCCTGCAAAGTGAAAATTGCCTTGCGAAGTAAACAGCCTATTTGCCTTTAATTAATCAACTTCTCTGTCTCTGAAACCTCCTAAGGGTTGAGGGGGATGAGTCACTGAAAAGACTCTTTTAGTTTTTTGAACAAATTTCAATTTATTTAACCAGAGAAACTAAAAAAAATGTAAAAAGCTCCTTAATAAAATAGAGTATATCCATGTTATATTTTTGTATTATGTTATATTTTTGTATTATGTTATATTTTTCCCCTGAGCATAAATAATATGAAAGTATACAAAACTACTATATATTCCCTTTAAAAATAAATTAGATCCTGTGTAATCCTAGTAGAAAATGGTCTTACCCCTATTTTGTAGTTAGGCAATATTACCAACCCTCTGATTTAATACACTATTGTAAATAAATATTGCTTCTAATACCCAACCAAGCTGCATCATTATACTGGGATAATTATCCCATTTTGCTGATACATTATTATTTAAACATACTGAAACGAGACAATGGAATCAGCAAATGTTGAGTCAGCAAAGTATTCCCTTTCTTCAGCTCTAACTAATAAAACGTAAGATTATTTTTCCGCTACTATTCCCTGGTGGTCTGCATGCAGGATCTGGCTATTTCATGACCATTCTGACACAAGAAGCATCAATGTTCATTTAAAAGCACCATGCCAAGGAGTGTATCTGAATGTTTTCACATACCCTGCGATATTAACATGCTACTTTTAGATCAGTTTACTCACTATCAGGTTTAGCATGTTCTGTACATAAAATGTCTATTAATACTTCAAGGTGCTATGTTATAAATAAACCATTAAAGCTGAAAATGTGCAAAGGTAATTTTGTTCTAGTTGCTCTGTGTTCCTGTAAGACAGTGTTTCCTAACTGAGGGTAGCCATACGTAAAAAAGGATGAGGGTATGGAACTAGATCTCTGAATAATTACAAAAAAAAAAGATGAACCTGGATTCTCTGCATTATTAAACCTGAGATAAAAGTGGAGAAATCAACTTGATAGATTGGATGACATGCGAGTAACAGTTCTTAATTTCATGTTTTTATTATACAAACACAACAGTAAAAATTAGTTTTGACGTATTTATACAGAATATATACAGTCATGACCAACCATGGAGCTTTGCGTGAAATGTATAAGATTTGGCTTTTTTTTTCTCCACTTATTTTGTGTCATACCAATACAAATAAAATAAATAAACATGAGAATGCCTAAACACTTGTAATTGCAATAATGTTCTGCATGAAGTGGTGCATTATCTGACAGAAATGTGCAGGGGTGTAAATATTTTTGCCTATGACTGTATATATATATATATATATATATATATATAAATAATATATA
>NW_017307816.1:223110-230884 GCF_000935625.1 Nanorana parkeri
TGGGAGGGGGCTGGTACAGCTGGCTCTGCCTCTAGATAGGCAGAGCCAGCTGTCACTCACGCAGCTGGGCGGATCAAGACAGAATTGTCGGGATCCGCTTCAGCTGCGGCGTCTCAGTATACCGCGAGCTGTAGCTCGCGGTATACGGAGCTTAGGGTGACGGGAGGACGCTAGTTTGTGTCCTCCCGTTACCCTAAGGAGAACTATGGGGAAAAGCCTTAACCCCATAGTTCTCCTTTAAGTCAAACATCAATATTAACATCTTTTTAAGATATCCTGGTAACTAATACAAAAAATATAATATTGTTTATTGTTAATGAAATGTCAAATTGAAGGGGCCTCAAGTCAGAATAACCAGAGGCACTAGAAGCAAATGTTTCTGATCTATTCTGGATTGCATAATGATGTCATCACTCAGTACTTGACAACATCCTGCCTGCTAAGTGATAATGACACATAGTGGACTGGGTAAACATCCACTGCACTTTATCAGAGGATATAGCAAGTAATGCATATTTGTAAGCATTCCCCCAATGTAGAATTCTTACATAAATAAATGTACTGACAAGCCAACCCTTGAGAAAGTGCTGCATTTTTTTGTTTCTCATTAATGTCTTTATGCTAAATGAAACATCTAAGGCATCTTGTTGGTCAAGTGGATGAAATCCATCAACACTGTTACCTTCAGCCCATGTAGTGATATATTAAGTGAATTATAACTACCTTGAGCAGTGATTCCTGGATTTAGTAGTAAGCCCTTCATAGTACAATTCAACTCAGAGCTTCCTACTGTTTGTCTGACTTCCATATAAAGTCAAAATTTGGGCATCCCCCTCCAATGGAGGTACTTTCTGCTTTATTTTTATACTTACCTTTTCCAGGCATCTTCATGCTGTTTGTGTGATGCACAGGGTTCTCTTTCTCTTCTCTGGAGGTGGTCAATTCTCAATGATGTAGAAAGCTGCACGGATGTTATCATTACACTGAGGGCAGTGTGTCTTACGGGCAGGTCTAAGATGCTGGGCACTTTCTTGTCTGCAGTCTTATGGTTTGTGAGCAGGTTCACACCATTTTCCAGTCCAAATCTGGTCTGCCCGCAGTTCCAGTGCATTCCAGACCAGACAAAATGAGACATGTAGTATTTTTCTGGCCTGGTCTGGAACGGACTGCGCTGGTGTGAACAGAGGCCAGAAATAGCATAGAGATACATTAGGATGCATTTTGGGTCCGAAAAGCAATCTGGTCTGGTCTGGAGATGATCTGGATGTGGTGTGAATGGGCCCTGAATGGAGCAGGACATAATTTGTGTGAGGTGGGTATTGCAGCCAGAGCTGGTTTTACTTAACACCTCAAGTTGACTAATTTTTTTATTTTCTCAGAGGTTGATTTTAATAATTCTGAGCCTCTTAAGTCCCCTTACTTAAAAAATCATGGCTTCTGTGGAGTAGGGCTCGGGACCCAATAGGACAGTATAACCTTACAGGGTATGATAAGAAGGAACTTAATCAATCAAAAACCCTCTAAATGTATCAGTGCATAGAACAGTACAGTACAGTTTCCTTAGGACATAAAGTTCTCACATTAGTCATACCACCTAGGGCAAGCTAAGGTAACTCCCGCACATGCCCACAGCAGTAACTGTTTTGGCAATAGCCCACTATATACTGAGCTTTGGCTCATGGGTGGAGGTTAGTATATGTCCTCCCGTGACCCTAAAGAGAACTATGGGGAAAAACACTTATCCCATAGTTCTCTTTTAACTTCCACTTTAAAGCCTATTGTACTATTTGAAACCCTAATAACCACACTAATTTCACCTTCTCTATTGACTAGAATTAATTCTGCTAAAATAGTGAAATTTTACCATAATCTCCACATTTTTGCCAACAATTTCATCACTACTTAACATCCATATCAAGGCACATGAGGGAGGATATGTTGTTGTGGTTGAGAAATTGTTTAATGGGTTTGGGGTCCTATGCATGATTTGTATTTGATCCATTGGTAGTGTTGCTATTTTTGTTACAGTTTGTCTGGCTTATTTATAAATCGCTCCTGGGGTCTATCTTGTGTGGAGTGCTACACACATCTTTCTTTTTAGCAATAAAAACAACCTTTCCATATCCAAACCCTATTAAAAATGTATTGTTTATGAAAACAGGCTGTAGTGGAAATTTAATCTAAATTAACAAATTTGCCTAGCAAATAGAGCTGACTTATTTAATTCACCAATATTGTTTGGTAAAAATATGTCCCTAGCAGTTGACTTGATGAATTTCTAATTTTTTTGATCAAAGGCAGGTTTAATCAAGGTTGTAAACCCATATTTCGTGGATATTTATATGTTTCACATATTTAATGGGCAACCTGGATTTATCTGAATTCTATTAACGGACTGTCCATAAATATCTGGACATTTAGGAACCATGAGGCTCATTTATGATAAAGGGAAATTTATATTACACAAGTAAGTTGAGGGTGGGCAGTGTCTACTGCTTTAGAGTAAAAAATGAAAGTATACCATGTACATGGGTTCAGGAGCTCTGCCAAGGGATTTAAGTGGCAGAAGTTGAGATTATTGTTTTTTCAGGAATTGCTCTATAGGCTGCTGATTGTGGAGCTACCTAAATGGATTCTGAATGAGGTCCGGTCAGTTGCATCTGCAACCACTATTATCAATTACATCTCTAACTGAGATTTTAAATGCAGTTCGGTTTATATGATCTATTCTGCTGAGTTTTCATTGCTTAAAGAATAAGTGCACTTTTATACAAAGTGCACTTATCCTTTCTGCTGCCATCAACTGACCGGAAGTAACACAACCTCTCCACCTCAGGTGTATACCTAATCTACAGGATATACAGTATGTGGGTGTTGACATCTACGGGCGTTGACAGTTGTGACCAAAACCTTCTTTGTGTTGGCTGCCCCTGATATTTGATGCCCATAGATTTAGGGGAGAATCTCATGCCATAGTAGTCCATGGGGACTCTCCAGCACTGCTGCGGGTCTCCGATCCAGCGCTGACTCCTCTGTTCTTGCTGGCACTTCCTGTGCCACGGTGTCTGCATGCGGGTGCACGACGTCCATATACTTACCTTGTGTTTCTCCTCGTCTCCCGGCCGAAAATGTGAACTGTGCATGCGCCCACCCCAAGATGATTTGCGGCCGCCCGAGAATTTTCACATTTTCGGACGGGAGCGCGCGGGGAAGACACAGGTAAAAAAAAAAAGTTTACACTTTTTGCATATATCTACTGCTTGCCAGCAGTTGATATATACAAAAACATCGGAGGGTTTAATAACCCTTTAAGGCATTTTGATTTTTGCATAACTCCTCCCAACCGGCAGACCCCTGCTTGCATCAGGGCTGAGGGATCTTGAAGGGAGTAATGAGACAGGGTGATGTGATTTTTCCAGGAGGCAGTACCTTGCTGGCCCCTTAAACTATGATCTGCCTGCACTGCATAGAGAAGCACACAGAAGCAATAAAGATGTCACTGGGACTTAATTAAGGTATGTAATGAAAATGGAAATGTTTTACTGAAGATTTTCATTTGCATGTTGATGAAGGGAAGGAAGGAACCAGGGAATGCAGAATATACACAGATTTTCCTTTAGCTGTATTTTCTTGTTACAAACACAAACACTCTTTTCTCCAGAGCATTTGTGTTTATACAGTAAGCAAAAACCCTAAGCGTCCGTCTAATCTGGGGGGAATATTAGCAATTCCCTGATAAAATCTACTGGTAGGTCCGTTCAAGTGTCTCCTTCAAAGTCCAAAAACAGAAATGGCTCTGTTAAACTTCATGAAACTTACTTGTTTAGTGAAAGGTCAAGGATAAACTTGGATCCAAAGGCTTCTATCTGGAAACTGGCTTGAGCAAGATGCACAGCCTGTAAGAAGAAAATCAAATATAATTACACTTCTATTTGCAGTTATGAAACATACTCAGAGGGCATACAGTACCAAATATTGTTTTAACATTTATTTTCTGTAGATTAACATCCCTCTAATTGTATTCCATATTTTATTTTACTCTTTTTAATTGGGGAAATGAAAGAATCATGGAATCTTCCAAACAGCTCTTAACCCACCATGGTTCTGGCACCTGGGAGAAGTGCATGAGCAAGATAGGGTCCATATCTACAATAGATGTTATTTTATATTTAATGTATTGGTCAGTTAAAGTAAACCTTCTTCGAGAATCAATCAGTCAGTTTCCAGAGGAATGTTACAGTGTAATACAGCCCAATGCTTTATGAAAATATATTAGAGGTGGAAATAAATAAGTGCTAGAATTGCTTGTGTCTACTGCGCAATAACACCTTCATGATTAGCCATTTTCCATAATTCTGTATATAAACATTTCTCCAGCATAGCTGGTGGCTTTCAATCCTGGCTGTCACTGACAGTTCATATCACTGCTGATTGTGAACTTATCAAAGTGATTCCGATCATTAGATCATTATACACAACAGTGATCACATGCAGGCTAGAGGCATCAATCTACAAATAAAAGTTACCTTTTGGCTGCACTGACATGCGCAGTGCCATCTATTTAATACTGTTATTATCAAATACAGAAGTATTTGTAGACTACATGAAAACTTTTTTCCATTGTTGCACAGTTTAAGCTTTTAAACAGTGTAACAAATACAAGTCTTATATGTTCTTACAAAATGATTCAGGTACGAAAATTAGTCAAATTAAAGTGTATGTATACAATAGCTAAAAAGTTTTTGTCGTTTTGAATAAAGAATGGGTGGATTAGAATCCCTGTTAAAGGGACACTAAACGAAGGAGTTAAATCTTAAAAGTGCATTCAAGTACCTTAACTATTAACATAAATGTAGTAATAAGATTATGTTCAAGAGGGGAAGGTCCTACAGCCACACACATAAAGCAATATATGGACAAAAGAGACAGTTCCAAAGCCAAAAGACTGAAGGCTGGGTTAGTCACTCAGCTGCCTTGGGAAGTTTTGTGAATAACCCACTTAGTAAAATAAATGTGAGATTGTAGTTCTTTTCAGGAGTGAGCTTGGAGCAGTGGTTACGTAATAACACACACAGGGACCATGGGGAACAAAAGTAGCCACCCTCCCAAAGAAATGACAGTATCAGCACTAATTTAGAGATGATTTGAGGATCTACAGTTGGGTAATAAACAAAACAGGTAACTTTTTGTCAATAGTTAAGGTACTTTGATGCATTTTTAAGATTGAACTTCTGAGTTTAGTGTTACTTTAAGCTTTTATTGCTCTCTATATCTCAGATAGGTGGCTTCACTCTCTGTCCTGGTGACAAATCAAAACAGAAAGTGATGGGAAATCCAAAATTATAGGGTTCCCACCCGAACAAGGGGGTTTAATCTTCTTACTTATTCCCCTCACTACTTACAGAGATTTCGGGGGTGATTTACTAACCTAAACACACGCACGCACTAGGTGCGTGTGATTTTTACACAGCAAAACGTATTTATCTACCAAAAAGTCTCTAAAAGCATATTTCCACTAATGCCATATATGGAAAATTCATGCACATGATGCATATATAATGCTGCTTCACAGTTTAGACAAAAATGGTTAGCTCATGCATTTACATTCCTGCATTCATCAACGCAAGCAACACAATGTAGAGCTAATTTACACAACATCACCTTGCAATTCATGCAGGGCTTTGCACAACACACCTGCTGGGTGTGTACACACTACAAAGGTGTCTAGATTCCACCAATAGATCATGCTGGGAGGGAACACACTACAGAGGTGTATACTTGTTTGTGGCATGTTTATAAGGTTAGTAAATCAACCCCTTCATCTCACTTACTGTTGTATCTACAGGATACGAAGCAGAGGGAAACTTCCCCAATAGAACACAAACCGCAAAACATAAATAAATATAGGTTTTAAAAATCTCCTACTCTATCCAAAACTAAATAAAATATCCTTTACGTAAACTTTAACAGATGCATTCCAAAGTAAAAACAATATGTAATTTGTCTATACTTGCTGTACAACACCATGATTCTTTCTAACATGTAACAGATTCAGTTTACACTCAATACATTTATTCCACCAAAGAGAAATATGCAGTGAAGACTAAACCAATTTGTCACAATAAATGGAAGAAAAAAAACCTATATCTAGGTATTATCTGATCATACTATAGCGTGAATGCTCTAAATATTATTCTAATCAACTGACACAGGAGATAATCCATGTGCTGATGAAGTCTAGAAGACTAGTAAATGGCGGCACTTTGAGGTACAGCTTATGATGATGTGGATCAAGTTCTAAGTTACATAGTTCAAAGAGTTTGGATAGGTCACAGCCAACTTACAACTCACAGTTGTTCAAAAGAGTCTCTTAGGTTCTACAACAGTGGCCTGATGCCCAGAAACCAAGATCACATGTGACATATGAATACTGGCACAACAACAAATACTTCTGCATTACCAATGAGATCATTCTTTCTTCAATATGTCACATCAAGCAAAAATGCCAAACAATGGTTAGATCTATGTGAATAATGCCAACAAATCTTCAGAACCAAAGTAATTAGAAAAGACATCAAACGTGCATGTAAATATAAAGTGTATTTCCAGCCAGAACTTTTTTTTTAATGTTGGATAGAGAGGGAAAGGGATAGAACCACTGTCAGGTTTTTATTGCTCTCTTTGACTCTGCTGGCAAGAATCATCCTCTCTGTTTTGAGACCCTTGTCAATGTCACACAAAGTAGGAGGTATTTCAAAATGTCATGGTGGTTACCAGAAGAGGAAGTGAAAAAAAATCTTCCAATGGGATTGCCTCTCACTTTGGAGAGATTTCCTCTCATTTCCTGTTGGATTAGTAAGGCAGGAGAGACCTCCCCAAAGGGATACAGACAGCAGAAAAAAAAACAATAGTCTAACTATTCCCTATTCTGTTTGAAGGAGAACTACTGTATGAGGTGAGTGCTTTTCACTCACCTCATAGTTCTAGCCGACCTGTGACAATGAGACTGTCACATGTCGGCTCGGTAAATCGAAAAGTGGGCGAGCACATACCAGCGTTCGCTCACCGTTTGATCCTGCCACTGCTCTCTGCCGTGACAGGGGAGGGGCTGGATTCCCCCCTCCTCGATCCACCAGCGCTGACTGGCGGATCGGACGGGGGAGGTGGCGGGTAGAGCTGGCTCTGCCTCTAGATAGGCAGAGCAAGCTGTCACTCACGCAGTGGGGCGGATCCAGACATAATTGTCGGGATCCGCTTCAGCTGCGGCGTTTCAGTATACCGTGAGCTGCGGCGCCCCATGTATGTGTTGTAAAGTAGCCACCAATCCAAACTCCAAGCTTTGCAGACTTGGAGACTGCGGACAGCACAGCATTTGCATTATGGTGCACTTCCGAAGGGATCTGTAACACTTACTTATGCATTAGAGTGCCATTCTGAATTAATGGTACCACAATTGCTGTGTGCTGTGCATTGTGGTATTGTGCAGTAAAATGCAAATTGTACCACTCATTTCATGCATAGATGTGAAGCCAGCCTAAAACAACTGTATTTTTTTTATACAATAAGATTTTATTTGGTTTCAGATATAATATAACAACATTGATACAGGAAAGCCTTATTTCATATATCCTTATACATCTATCTCCATATATATATATACATACATGTATATCTATGTCTAATATACATCCCTTTATTTCCAAGACTTATCTATAACAGAAATCTTTATATGTGCCCCCCCTCTCTCCCTCCCCCCCCCTCTCTCTCTCTCTCT
>NW_017307816.1:233562-281015 GCF_000935625.1 Nanorana parkeri
TCGAGTATAAGCCGAGATTTTCAGCCCATTTTTTTGGGTGAAAAGTGCCCCCCTCGGCTTATACTCGAGTCAGCGCCAGCGCGTCTTCTTACTTACCTCGCCGAGCGTCGCGTCACTGCTGCTCGGTGTGCGGCGCTCCGAGCGGGGTCATCTGGCAGTCTCCGGCCACCTAAATTAGGACCCGGAGACTGCCAGATGACCCCGCTCGGAGCGCCGCACACCGAGCAGCAGTGACGCGACGCTCGGCGAGGTAAGTAAGAAGACGCGCTGGCGCTGACTCGAGTATAAGCCGAGGGGGGCACTTTTCACCCAAAAAAATGGGCTGAAAATCTCGGCTTATACTCGAGTATATACGGTATGTCTCTTATTTTAACCTTTTTGTAAATTTTAGTATATATCTACTTCTCATCTTTTGTGTGATATTACATATAAAATGAATACTTTTTTTTAATGCTCTGAGTCTGTTTTGTATCTGTCTTCACTGGCACTGCAGATGAAGCGACTAGTTTAGCTAAGCTTTAAAGTGCATGACTGTGAAAATCTGTGCGCTTTCCTTTGTCTTGAGTTGAGATCTTGTGTTCTTGGCCAGTGTACTGGTAAATGTTCAAAAAATAGTTTCTTTTTCCACCTTTTCCCCAATCTGTGACAGCCAGACATATGGCTTTATATTTTATATTGATATGGAAGGCTTGAAAAATTTTAGGGTGTTTCACCAGTCAGCATGAACAGACTATAGCCTTGCAGTATATGTAAAAAAAATTTATGGACAGATAGAGCTTTCTTTTGGCGATATATAATCGCCACTGGGGGGGTTATTTTTTTACTATATAATGAAAAAAAGTACCCTAAATTTCTAACCAAAAAGTTTTCCCTACGTTATGTTAAAAAAAAACATTTATTCTTACCCTTATTTTTGGTAAAATATAAAAGACGAGGTCACGTCGGGTAAATAAACCCCAAACATGTCAAGCCTTAAAATTGCGTGCGCCCGCAAAATCGCAAAAAACGACCACACCGAAAATTGGCCATAGGCGACTCTTTAAACGCTTTTACTGCTCATTAGTTTAGTGTTATCAGTGATTAATGGCCCTAAAATTATTTATCTCACTCCAGCGTTCGTGGTGATATGTAACATGTGCGGCACAATAGGCGCAATCGTCACAATAGGCGCGTAGATGCACTCGACGCATGTTTGCTTCTTTATTTTTTTTACACTTGACTCTATTGCTATCACATGGGGTGCTAAGAACCCCCCTATTTGATGACAGATCCTCTTTATGGAGACATCCGGTGTCTCCAAGACCCCTAATGTCACCTAGGGACCCCCAGAGAAGCTGATGAAGCAGAGATCTGCTTCACCATCTTCTGAAGCTGGAGAGTGACAGCAGAATGCGGAAGTGATGTAATATACATCACTTACCGCATTCGGGGCTGAAGGGGAGATCGTGTACCGATCTCCTGTCAGAGCAGCCATGCCGGTCCCAGCTGCACCGGGCACAGCGGATCTCAGGACCAGCAACGGCTGCTCCTAATACAAGCGATCGGGTGTTACTAGAGATGCTCGATCGATTGAATGTGAAACTCCCTGCCAGCCGTGTAATTGCAACTGCCGGCCAGGAAGCTACCCATCCGGCTCCGGCGTCCTCTCGTCACTGACGAGAGGACGAGCGGATTTTTCATGCCCTCTTTATTTTTTTTATACAATAAGATTTTATTTGGTTTCAGATATAATATAACAACATTGATATAAGAAAGCCTTATTTCATATATCCATATACATACATGTATATCTATGTCTAATATACATCCCTTTTATTTCCAAGACTTATCTATACCAGAAACCTTTATATGTGTCCCTCCCCCTCCCATCCCCTTCCCTCTCCCCTTAGTAGTCTCCATTGCACATTTTTTAAAGAAAAACCTTTAATCTTAACCTTTATATCCCTTGTTACTTAATATGTATTATTCTATTTATTTCTTCTGTCTCTGTCAGTCTTCTCTCTTTATCTCGGGTCCCCCAGTTTCCTCTTTTCTTTGTTCTTCATACCTATTCCATGGGTTCCACATATCTTCCCATTGAGAGTCTTGTTCATTTATATATGCCGTTAGTTCTTCATACCTCTGAATCTTACTTAATTCTACTTCCCATTCTTTAATGTTTGGAACTCTTTGTGTGTTCCAGTATCGTGGGATTAGTATTCTTGCTGCTGCTATAAAGAATCTGAGAAGATCCCTTTTGTTTCTGGATATTGGACCTGGGAATATTGAAAGAATAGCTATTTTAGGTGCTGGATCCTCTCCCGCTCCCATTACTTGGTTATATTTTTCAAAAACCTGTTTCCAAAAAGGCATTATATAATCGCAGCTCCACCATACATGGAGATATGCTCCTTCCTCTCTTCCTCATCTCCAACATGTTGGTGCATTTAATGGGTAAATTCTATGTAGTAAAGTTGGACATCTATACCATCTAGATAATATCTTGTATCCCTTTTCTTGATATAAAGAGGCGATAGATGTCTTATGAGTTAGAATAAATGATTTTTGCACCTCCTCCTTTGTTAATGGAGTTTGTAAATCTTTCTCCCATGCTAGCATAAAGTAAGGCCTTGTTGGAAATCGTGCTTTCATTATATCATGATACAATATGGAGATCGCGTGGGTTACTCTTTCCTGGCAGCAAAGGTTTTCAAAACAAGTTAATGGTCTATGTAACGATGCTTTCTCCCGCAGACTATCATATAGGGCTCTAAGTTGAAAATACTGAAGCCATAAACTGTGTTCATGCATTTGTACAGGCAGCAGAGATATCATTGATTTTAAACGTGTTGATGTAAGGGCATCCCTTATAGGTGAGGGTGAGCTCCTGGTCCATTGAAGAAATTGCCTATTTACCTCCCCCGGTTTAAATATTGGGTTCCCCATGATAGGAGTCATGGGTCCCACAATGGTTGAAATCTGAATTTCTTTTATCATATGATCCCAGACTTTTAGAAGAGGGGGTATACAGAAGGGGAGAGCTGATCTCGGAGGTCTCATATCCGGTTTTATCCATGGTGTAGAGTATGGAAGAATAGGGGAGATCTCTTTCTCTAAGTCAACCCATAACTTATTTCCATCGTTCATTTTTCGGTCCAATATATGGGCTATTAAAGGAGAATTGTAATATGTTCTCAAATCTGGGAGGGCCAACCCCCCTTATTCTTTCTTTCTTGTAAGAATATGATATGCTAATCTGGGTGGGCACCCTGTCCATATATATTGAGTCAGGGCCACTCGGTTCTTATGGAAGAAAGCAGTCGGTATTTCAATAGGTAAAGTTTGAAAAAGATATAAAAAGCGAGGCAGTATATCCATTTTATAAAGTGCTACTCTTCCTAGCCAGGAATGTTTATAATGTGTCCACTTCTTCATTTGTGCAATTGAAGATTGCAAGAGAGGTCCATAATTAAGATCATAGAGCTCCATTAAATCTTTAGAGAGAAATATCCCCAGGTATTTTATGGCAACGGGCTGCCATTTAAATGGGAAGTAGGTTTCCAAATGTGAAACTTCCTCACTAGACAGTGTCACATTCAGTACCTCTGTCTCTGAAGATTAACTTTAAAGTTGCTAACCATCCCGAATTTGCGAAATTCTTCAAGCAATGATGGAAATCATACCCTTGGGTTTGATATATATATATATAATAAGACATCATCCACATATAGGCCCATTTTATAATGTTCATTTTGGACAGATACCCCTTTAATAGATGTATTTTTCTGAATTGCTTCGGCTAGATGTTCCATAGCTAAAACATATAGCATTGGGGATAGGGGGCATCCCTGCCTAGTGCCATTCTGAATGTTTATTGGCGCTGATAGACAGCCATTTACCCTGACTCTTGGAGTAGGTATTATATATAAGGCCATAATTTTGTCTACTACCATTCTGGGTATCCCTATCTGTAACAAGGTATGAGACAAAAAATCCCACCCTAGGCGGTCGAATGCCTTTTCGGCATCCACCGACAGGATGCATAGAGGGAGTCCATTTACTTTTGTATATCTCATAAGGGTCAGTGTCTTAATAGTATTGTCCCTGGCTTCTCTGCCCTGGACAAATCCTACTTGGTCCCTATGTATTATTGATGGTAAAAGAGCCTTTAGGCGATTTGCAATAATTTTTGCATATATCTTTAAATCTATATTAATTAAAGATATTGGCCTATAGTTCTGACATTGAGTTAGATCTTTATTTGGTTTAGGCAAGACCACAATATGGGCTTCTTGGGACTGAACAGTAAAGGGACAGTCTATAGAGATGGAATTGTATATAAAACAACTTTAATGAAAATTAAAGCCCTATGTGCTCCATATCGATGATGAGGACAAGGGCCTCTTCCCCACAACCCTGGCCCGGTGGTTGTGGGGGTTTGTGGGGGCTAATAGGAATCTGGGTGCCCCTTTTCATAAAGAGTTGTTATTGAGTAAGGGGTAGTTGTTACCCCTAATTATTCACCAAATACAGTAAAATTGTAAATAAACACACCACACCGTAAAATGTGAAAATAAACACAACACAGTTTTTGACAAAAGTTTATGTAAAAAAAAACCTAAAAAAGTCAATTGATGTAATCCAAACATCAATCACGTTTTTAACAATGTAGACCCACGTCACTCATGATGGGCGACGGCCACTGACGCAAAAAATACGGCGCTCGCCGACGCGACTGTTCCTCACGAACAAAATGACAGCTTGTAACCGATGTCAACAAAGGGGCGGGGCGAGTTGTGATGTCACAGGACTTGTTCCTCCCTATTTGTTGACAATCGGGAGCAGAGCAGTCATTTTGAGATTTTGTCGGGATCGGACGTGGCGGCGGGTCGCCGGCCGTCGCCCATCCTGATTGACGTGGATCTACATTGCTGAATGACATGATTGACATTTGGAGTACATCAATGGATAATTCTTTGGGGTTTTTTGTTTTTTTTAATGTGTGGTGAGTTTATTTGCAATTTTACTGTATTTGGTGAATGAGTAGGGGTGACAACTACTCCTTATTCACTCACGAGGGGAGGGGGGGGGCAGGATCTGGGTGCCCCTTTATGAAAGGGGCACCCAGATTCCTATAAGCCCTCCCGTCTGCAGGCTTCTGAAACCACCGGGCCAGTGTTGTGGGGAAGAGGCCCCTGTCCTCATCGACACGCACTCTCCCCATATTGAGGGCGTGTGGCCTGGTATGGTGCAGGAGGGGGGTGCACGCTGACCCCCCCCTCCTTTCCTGCTCTGCTAGGCTGCTGGTCAGAACAAGGGTCTGGTAAGGATTTTTTTTTTTTTTTTTGGTGTTGGGGTCCCCCCTTAATTTCTTAAAAAATGTGTTCATAAATATAATTTAACTCATCCAGAAGTAACGAAAATTTCAGTCAGCCGAATCCCGAAACAAATTGACTTTTGGACCCGAATCCCAAAAAAGGAAATATCGAGCACAGACAGAATTCAAACATGGTGCTTTGTATTTATAAAGGCACATCTTTTACATGGCTGTAAAATGTTCATAGAGTAATTCTAGGGTTATCGTCCACTTTAACTTGTTTTTAATTACACAAACTAGCTAAGGGAACTAAAAAAATTATTGTTTCTCTTTAACACCACCAGCTGTTTGAAAATGCCCAAGTCATTCCCCCCTAATTTCACTGAGACAGAAAAAACGTTACTATCAAATACACTTCCACTGTTCCTGTGTTCCTGTGAAATTGATCAATTATCACTGTGCATTTCTATTGCAAGTTGATCTTTTTTTACTCTGTGGGTGATAGCCACATTAAACTGACATAGTGAAAAATGAAATGCTGGTAAATGAAAAACTTTGGTTTGTCGTGCCTGTGTGACAGAAGGTCAGATGAAGTGGATTCTGCAGAGCTAGCAAATGAAATCATGCAGAGTGAGCACACAAAAGACCTTGAGAATTCCTTGAAGCCAAGCAATCCCCTAGAAATTATTTGTCATTTAATTAATGCAAATCATTTCTTCGCTTGTTCTGTTATTTCCCCCTTCATCTTTATCTCACTTATCACATCTACACTTCACAGTGAAATCAATAGAGATCAAATTGTCTTTTCTATTGCATTTATGGCAATAAAATGTATGCTTACAGTCTCATAAATGCTGGAGCAATATAAAACCTACAAAATATAATATAAATAAAATCATATGCAATACGCAAAAAGTACACCTTTTTTTATTAATCAGTCAGGATAAAGCTGACTACTATTCTTAATGCTGTACTCTTGACATTTGAAACACACATACTGTATGCACTATTACTTCAGCAATGGTATTTTGCAGACTTCTTCATGGCATTCTGACAAAGAGATTGCTCTGCCTAGGAAGTATTAACAGGATGCACAAGCCGCTCTACTCTCTTTAGCATCAATGGATTTATAGAACTCTTATTTTTATATGACAGGGGCAGAATATATGTGCCCAATGCCAGTACAAGGGTCCCGGAACTCCGACTGATAGAGTCTAAGAAGACTTCAGTTCAGCTTTTTTTTTATATATATATTCTTTATTTAAAGTTTTTACATACTAACACAAAACAAATTTCCATCTGGACAGCATATCCAACATAGACATTTCCGCTTAATAAATACATTCAAATAAATATAATAACATTATTACATAACTTTTTACTCTTCTAAGAAACAATCAAATACTTCCTTGAAAGTATTCCTTAAATCCCATCTAGTTTAGCTTAAAGGAGAACCATGAGGTGAGTGCTTTTCACTCACCTCATAGTTCTAGCCGACCTGTGACAATGAAACTGCAATAGGTCGGCTCAGTAGATCGGGAGGTGAGCGAACACATACCGGCGTCCGCTCACCTCTCGATCCTGTCACAGCTCTCTGCCGTGACAGGGGAGGGGCTGGATTCCCCCCTCCCCGCCCTGATCCGCCAGCGCTGACTGGCGGATCGTACGGGGGAGGGGGCGGGTACAGCTGGCTCTGCCTCTAGATAGGCAGAGCCAGCTGTCATTCACGCAGCTGGGCGGATCCCGGCATAATTGTCGGGATTCGCTTCAGCTGCGGCGTCCCAGTATATAGTGAGCTGCAGCTCGCGGTATACTGAGCTTAGGGTGACGGGAGGACGCTAGTTTGTGTCCTCCCGTTACCCTAAGGAGAACTATGGGGAAAAGCCTTAACCACATAGTTCTCCTTTAACTGTCCTCACATACACATATATTTATACATACCTAACTACATAGACAAGGACAAGCACACACAACAAGTATAAATATTTACTACTACAGTACTTTACAGTGATATTCCAGGTCCTGTATGGCCGCTGTGCTGAGCAATTTCCCCTCTGCTGTGAAAACCCAGAGGGTTGTTCACTCAGCACATTGGCCATTCAGCAAACAGCTATTATTTTTATCAATGGATACTAGGCGTTCTCTTTTTGAACAATCGATAATATGAAATCACCTGCACTCCATACAGCGTACAGACCTTGAGTAAGAGGTTGGTGCTTGAAGTGACAACACGGATGGCTCCGTGTCAGATATAGTGCATAATAGAAGTCACCAGCACTTGATGATATGTGCAAGAAGTAAAGCACTTTATATTCAATCGTCACATGCGTCAAACAGCCAATGTTTCGGGGCCACGCAGGGTTTCTTCTTCTGGGTGACATAGTGACAACAACAAGTATGCAACTTCAGCTGAAATAGTGAATCACACAGAATACACCACAGAACCTCCCCATGATATCATGAGGAGGTTCTGTGGTGTATTCTGTGTGTCAGCGTTGTACGGGAAGCAATTCTGACAGTTAAAAAGCCACCAGATCACTTCCAGGGGCCGGTAAATAGAGTCCCCACGACCCATCACACCCCATCTTGTTTCATGGGCTCCACTGCCCCTCTTGCCAGCCCAGGACCGGCATCGTGGTTAGCAGAGAAAGAAATAAACCAGCGAATGTCCATTTGCCGATCTCCTCCTCACTGAATGAAGCTAGAAGCGGTGCTGATTGCATTACTTCAGACTTTTGAGCTGTCATTCCCGGCTACAGAAGCAAGGCAAGAAGCTAATCAAGCCGTGTGCTCTGGAGTGAAATCAATAGTTCTAGGGCCAATATTTACAGTTAACTCTAAACTGATGGTGCTGCCTATGGACAGTTTAGGGCAGTGCTCCCCAACCTTTTTATCGCCGCGGACCGGTCAACGTTTAATCATTTTACCGTGGCCCGCTGAGGCGGGGGCGTTGATTGTTTATATTTTATAATATATATATATTCTCTCCTCTCTGACGGAGCTGGGCAGAGCAGAGTTGGGAGCGCTGCTTCGCCTGCGGCCCGGTACCATTTGATCCACGGACCGGTACCGGGCCGCGGCCCAGGGGTTAGGGACCACTGGTTTAGGGAACCATTTTTTTCACCATTTTTTAAGAAGAACTTCAGGAGAAAAATATATTAACCCTTGCAGTGGAGCTACCCCCACTGCAAGGGTTAACTGCTCCTTTTTGTCTAAGTTGAAAACTCACTAGAACCACAGAGTTGGTTTGTTCTTAGTTGGTTCTTTCAACCTACTAAGAACAAATCTAAGGTCCCATAGATCATCACATTCTATACACAGCGTATAGGCGTGAGGACACTTAAGAACATTCCAATGCTGCAGCATAGGAGGAGACAGGCTGGAGGGAGTGCTGTGAGAGCTGGCTGGCTCAGAGCTTTGGGTGAGTTATTTTTGAACCTAGACAAAAACACGCACTTAACCCTACCCCCCAAGGGTTAATAAAACATTTAAAGTAGTTCTTCTTTAAGCTTGGCATGTTGGGTATCTCTTTACTCAGCACAGCCTAATCTTTGAATGCTTTGAACACCCTCTGCTCCCTTTTACCTCTTCATGATCCTTTCTTATCACAAATGGCAAACAAGAAGGAGAGCTGAGGTAATTACATGAGTATTGAAATACCTGATTTATGTGCAATAAAAATCTGTCAAGTGAGCGGAGCAATATGCATGAATAGCCATTTATTTATAGCTTGAATGTCAAAGGAGAGTAGTTGGGCACTGACAGGATTTTCCACATGGGTTCTAGTAGCAATAGGGTGTTTCATTCAGATGACTGATGTTTTGATAGGACACAGCTCACCTTAATCAAGTCTAGTAGCCCTGCTAAACTGTTGGTCACCTGAACCAAACAGCCTATTACTACTAGTGCTCGTCTGGGAAATCCTGTGTGTCCAACTACTCTTCTTTGGCTGGGCACACACCTTACAACCATGGCAAGACTTTTGTCTTGCCATGGCTGTAAGGTACTTAAAAAAACGTACGATCTGCCTATCTTGCATAGGCAGATCGTACTTGCGATGATCGCAAGCCACGCCCCCTGAGGGGCGGGCTTCCGATGACCGCAATGCCGAACGGGCAGTGTGCACTTGTGCACACCGGCCCGTACGGCTTTTATCGTACGGACATGCCATAAACCCGCCGAACATCGTACGATGCTCGCCGTGTTTTCGAACATGTCCGGAAGTTTAAAGTCGTGCGACCTTACAGTAGTAGAAGTCGCACGGCTTCCACACACCTTACGATAATCGTACGATCGCGGGATTTCCCGCGATTATCGTACGATTATCGTAAGGTGTGTGGGGACCTTTTGACTGCGTATGCCGATTGTGAGTACAACCAGGTCCAAATTTCTCCTTGTGTGCCGAGAACACCATATATATACTGTATATTGTGACTTAAAGGAGACCTATGGGGTTAAGGCTTTTCCCCATATCTCTCCTTAGGGTAACGGGAGGACACAAACTAGCATCCTCCCGTCACCCTAGGCTCAGTATACCGCGAGCTGTAGCAGTAAACTGAGACGCCGCAGCTCGCAGTATACTAAGACGCCACAGCTGAAGCGGATCCCGACAATTATGTCTGGATCCGCCCAGACCGCTAGGGGGCGACGGCAACCCGCCAATGCTGCAGTGCCGTCCGTCCGTTTTTTTACTACGGGCGGACGGCAAGTGGTTAAAGAGGAAATTTACCGATATCTTCATAAATAACAATAACACTAGACATATACATTCGGATTCGAACAAACCTGCAAATCAACAAAAATCAGTTGATTCGGCGGTTCGTCCAAATCCGAATTAATGAATTTAATGTATGCCTGAATATTCGAAAATGATATTCGGGCATACATAAATTAGTTTTCAAAACATGCAGGTGGCCATATTGACGTCACATGACGGTGACATCACGCGCTGAACGAGCGGTGGCCAGATTGGCACCGGTTCGTTCTTTGCATACGCTGCCATTCTGCAGTAGATCTTGGTATACACCAAGATGGCGGCCGTCGAACATGCAGGCGCCGCCATCTTGGTGTATACCAAGACCTACTCCAAAATGGCGGCGCACATGCGCAGAACGGACTGGCGGCCGGTATGGCCGCTGCTCATTCTGTGGTTTCAGTGTGCAGTTTCGGATTCGGAGACTCGTTGCCTCTGAATACGAAACGACATAAAAATTTTGTTCCTTTGACAAAACGAATGAAAACGTTTTTCGTTTTCATTTGTTTCGTCTGGAAACTATTTTTGTTGTTGTGCACATGTCTAATAAACACACCTTTAGAAATGTTTAGTAATGACAATCTACAAACAGATACTTCTAGATAACTGCCGGCTTTGTATTTTTTGCATACCTTATTTTTCTCTTCTTCCCCAGACTTCTGACAGTGGGCATTTTAATAAAGGGCAGATTTCTAGATCTCACTTTACTTCCTGGAACTCTGGCACATGTGACTAGAACATGTGACCATGCACATCATCTCAGGGGAGGAGAATGCCTTTCCCTGAGATCTTGTGATATTACAGATGAGATTGCCCAGCAATGCTCTGCTGATGTAACCTTCCCAAGATGCAACGCTTGGGCACAACTACATCATTTGTGCCAAAGTGAACTGGGAAGTAGAAAAAAAAAGAAATTGTAGTTAAATAAAAATGTTTGTTTAACTAATGAATAGAAGATGATTTCATATCAGCATCAAGAGCTGTATACTGATGTGATTTTTAGCCAAAGGAGGTAAAGGTCCGCTTTAGTGATTGAATATCTATAGACAGGTAAAAACAAATCTAGTATATTTATAGACATGGGATCTTTTTACTTCTAAAGATAAGGGGTATATGCCAGATTCCAATAAGTAATAAACACATAGTAACTGTCACTTGAGAAGGAATAGTAGTGCTTTGCCCTGGCACCTGTTATACTAAGAAATATTCATGTAAGATGAGTCTCGGACAGCTCTGGTGAATATGCTGTAATTGCTAATCACGCTTGCAATGTCATGCAAAGATCTAGAAAAAATTCAGACATGTAATGCAGCCTGAAGGGTATACAAATAATAGGGATCCTGAAAGGCTCATACTGCCAGTACCCCATATCCTATGCAAAAACACTCACCTTAGCTACTTGAGAAGAAGGAAGCTAAATTGTAAGTTACACCAAAAAGACATTGCAGAAGATGTAATAGACTGTGATTTCAGGTTGGAACATTGCTGTTCTAAACGGAACAAACGTCTCAATAGAGCAATCTGACCCACAGCGGGCACAGCTTGCTCCATTCTCAAGCAGCAAAGTGTTTCAACTCACAGCTATTATTGCGTGGCATATTTCACTGTGTAGGCGGAAGTGTTTTTGTGAGTTTGTAAATCCTATTTTAAATAATTCTGAACAATTTCTATACCCTGTGGCGTTTTAAATATTAGCGAACTACAGTTCCCAGATAACTATAAAAACCTTTCAGGTCTATGTGATTTTCTGCATATAGTACACTAACAAACTAGAACAAAAGTCAGTATAACCATCTGGCAATGATTATATCTGCTGTGGTCCTACGGTGGTGTTTAAACCATGGACCATACTCTATAGGTAGCATAGGATCTAAGTTGAATATGTAAATTGATAAAGCAGACCTTTACATAAGAAAAAATCAAATTCTACCAATGCATCCCTCCATGTATGATAATTAATAATGCCAGGTGAGGTGTAAAATGCTGTGATTTTGAAATACTTACACTTGCAGAATATTCACTTCCTGCTTTGAAAGGACAACATGACTTTTTTGCCAAAGCAATGCACATTGGGATTGCATTGCCATCAGCAGAGCATTGCTGTGAAATATCATCTGTAATCTCACAAGATCTCAGGGAAAGGCAGGGAAAGGAAGTAGTAGGAGATCTAGTAATGTGCCCTTAGTAAACATGGCCACTGTCAGAAGACTGGGGAAGAAAAGAGAAATAGGTAGAGGTGCACCGAAATGGAAATTTCAAAACCGAAACTAAAGCGAAATTAAAAAAATTGTCAGGCCGAAACCGAAAATGTTTTTTATTTTAATGTTTTCAAATGTTTTATTTTTTTTTTTTAAACCTTTTTATTTTTTTATATTTATTTATTAAAGGAGAACTATGGGGTCAGTGTTTTTCCCCATAGTTCTCCTTAGGGTAACGGGAGGACACAAACTAGCGTCCTCCCGTTACCCTAGGCTCAGTATACCGCGAGCTACAGCTCGCGGTATACTGAGACGCCGCACCTGGAGCGGATCCCGACTTAGATGACGGGATCCGCCCAGGTGCGTGACAGCTGGCTCTGCCTATCTAGAGGCAGAGCCAGCTGTACCCGCCCCCTCCCCCGTCCGTTCCGCCAGTCAGCGCTGGCAGATCGGAGCGGGGAGAGGGGAATCCAGCCCCTCCCCCTGGCATGGCAGAGAGCCGTGAGAGGATCGAGAGGTGAGCGAACCCGGTATGTGTTCGCTCACCTCCCGATCTACTGAGCCGACCTGTGACAGTCTCATTGTCACAGGTCGGCTAGAACTATGAGGTGAGTGGAAATCACTCATCTCATAGTTCTCCTTTAATTCATTTTTTTATTAAATATTTTAATTTTTTACTTTACTTTTAAGGACTTTGGGGAAATATTAGGGGCCCCCTGATATTTCCCTTTTAAAACAGAAAAAGAGATTGAGGACACATATTCCTCTATCTCTTTTTCTGTATCCCTTGTTATCAAAGAACAGGAATCCTCTATGAGTGTTCCTGTTCATTCATAACTTGAGAACATTGTATGTTTACTATAACCACAACTATGAATGAACAGGAGGTGAGGTAGATCACTTCTCATTCATTCATAATTGCAGATATAGTAACCATACCATGTTTTCAATTATCTACAAACACTCAGCGATCAGTGATCACTGAGTGTTTGTACCCGCTCTCCTCTCTGACACACTGTCACAGGAGGCTGAGCAAGCGGTGCAGGGAGGAGAGCTCAGCCTCCTGTGACAGCGCAGGCTGCCTCCGCCCCCACACACCACTCAGCCGGACTGTGATAGGAGGCTGAGCGGAGTGGGAGGAGAGACGTAGTGTCATAGTTTCTCTCCTCCCCCCTGGGACACACAGCAGTGCCCAGTGGGGAGGAAAGAAAGCACGGATGCACCAATGTATCGGCAGGAAAATGGCCCTTTCGGCATTTAGCCAAAAGTGCAATTTTCGGCCGATATGTTTCGGCGGCTGATATATCGGTGCATCCCTAGGAATAAGGTTAGCAAAGAGTACAAAGCCTGCAATTATATAGAAGTATGTGTTTGTAGATTGTCATTACTAAACATTTCTAAAGGTGTGTTTGTTGTTATTTTCGAGATATGGGTAAAGATCCGCTTTAAATGCCTTTCATTGGTTCCATTAAATTTCCACCTGAAAAAAAATTGTAGTCAAATATAACACCCACGTCTATTGTCAAATGCCAATTATTGCTACTGTAAAAATGTTTGTTTGAAATAAAAGAACTTCTGTTTGGTATACACATCTGTGGGAATGCACAACCTACTTGAAGCAGGTCAAAGTCAGAAGGAGGTTAATTGCCGGTTTCATACACCTGTCAATGTATTCTGAATAATCTCAGAAGCATCTCAAACTGGTTTTAAATTCATTCCATTGACTCAAGCTCAAAGTCCATCGACACAAGCCCTTACAAAAAAATGTTTTATGCCCACGAACTATATAGAAGAAAAATAATATTCTGCTGAGTTGGAATTAATAATGAGGAGCTGAAGAGTACAGTATACATAGAGATCTTTGTAATCCATGAATAATACATATGCATATTAGACATGCGCATTCTGATTCCGACAAACTTGCTGAATCATAAAATTCCATTGATTCGGCAGTTCGTCTGAATCCGAAATAATTAATTGTTATATACCCGAATATACAAAAAACTATATTCGGCCATATAATATTTTGTTTTGTATGGGCACCGCCATCTTGCTCCGTCCAAGATGGCGTCCACCATACATTCGTATGACGTCACTCGACGCCGGCGTATAACATGATAACCTATTACTGTGCAGTGTGGCATGATTCAAGGCACATGTGATGGCTAGGTGTGCTGGGGTGCCATTAAGAAATAGTACTTTCTTTGCATAATCTCCCATATAGCAATGGTGTGAACGGAGGCTTCATGCATATAATTATAAAGTAGCCATTGACCATTTCATAAAAATGTGAAAATTGCCAGTTTATAGTTGTGTGTAAAATCAAAAGTGTGATTTGCGGAAGCAATGATTATTATGGTCTTCACCTAGTTTTAGTTCTTCCTAAGGCTGGGCACACACCTTACAACCATCGCAAGACTTTTGTCTTGCGATGGTTGTAAGGTACTTAAAAAAACGTACGATCTGCCTATGTTGCATAGGCAGATCGTACTTGTGATTATCGCAAGCCACGCCCCTGAGGGGCGGGCTTCCGATGACCGCAATGCCGAACGGGCAGTGCGCTTGCGCACACCGGCCCGTACGGCTGTTATCGTACGGACATGCCACAAACCCGCCGAACATCGTACGATGCTCGGCGGGTTTTCGAACATGTCCGTAAGTTTAAAGTCGTGCGACCTTACAGTAGTAGAGGTCGCACGGCTTCCACACACCTTACGATAATCGTACAATCGCGGGATTTCCCGCGATTATCGTAAGGTGTGTGGGCACCCTTATTGCTCTTCACATGGAAATGGATGCTGCTTGAATTGTCTATGTCTGAGTCTGCTAGTCTCTCATTCTGGTACACTGGTGATAAATAAATGATGACAGCAACAGTCGGCTTAACATGTGACCTTTCCATCACAAGCTTCCTGAAATCCATTTCCCACGTTTACATATCTATATAGCCACTTCCTCTGCATATTGTCCGATTACTTGTTAATGCTGAAATTATCAGTAGTCTGGAGGGTTATTTGGGGACAAAATATGAGAGCGGGAACCCCGCACTGTTTAAATGGCCAGTCTCCTATTTTATAAATATGGTCAGCTGAAAATAGAAATTATTATTTCCTAGGAAGATGTGAAAGATAATGTACTTAAATCTTAATGTACTTAAGTAGTGGTGGTCAGTAATAGTAATGTTAAACCCCCTCCCCTCTTTACTGGTGGTCATTGGTAGTAATGTTATACTCCCACCCCCCTTTATTCTTGGTCAGTAGTAGTAATGTTAATCACCCTCCCCCCTTCATTGGTGGCCAGTGGTAGTAATGTTAATCACCCTCCCCCTTCATTGGTGGTCAGTGGTAGTAATGTTAAACCCCCTCCCCTCTTTATTGGTGGTCAGTGGTAGTAATGTTAAACCCCCTCCCCCATTCATTAGTGGTCAGTAGTAGTAATGTTAAACCCCCTCCCCCTTCAATGGTGGTCAGTGATATTAATGTCAATCCCCTCCCCCTTTTTATTGGAGGACAGTAGTAATGTTAATCACCCTCCCACCTTCATTGGTGGTCAGTGGTTGTAATGTAAACCCCCTTCCCCCATAATTGGTGGTCAGTGGCAGTAATTAGGGATGAGCTCAGATATGGACCAAGATCACTCCACCTGACAGTTGTGACTTCTTTCATTGCTGGGTGTTGGAAAGCAGAGAGCGTTCCAACACTTCACCGCCATTCTGCATGTTGCCTGCGACCACATGAAGGCACCCCCTAAGTGGTAGTATCAGGGTTTTTTTTCCCCCCTGGAAGTCACACCTGCTGCATACAGAAATCAGTTGAAGCTGCACGCAGGTATACGCTGGTACTTGAATAAACACATTCATGTATAACCCCTGTGTTGGGGGTTTGTACATCCATGAGCATGTGCCTGTCTGTGCAAGTACCAGTGTATACCTGCTTACAGCTGCATCCTGTAATTGATTTCTGTGGGCAGTTGTACGCAGCAGTTGTGGCTCCTGGGCAAACAAATACACCCTTTTTTTACACTGTATGGCCCCCATGTGCCCCTGTAAATGAGGTCTAACCAGGGGCGTATCCACCGCAAGGCAAACAAGGCGTTTCTATTTGGCGGCACTTTGCAGGGGGGCACCACCAAATCATTGCAGCAAGCCAGGCTGCCTAATCAGGCAGCCGCTCGTTGGGTCTCGCGGCCGCTTAATTTACCTGAGAGAGCTGCCAGGTGGAGGAGGCGGGGAAGGACCGGGGCCGCGTGAGATGCAGATTGGCTGTCCCAGGGATCACTGACAGGGGCAAACTGGGTCGTGGAGCAGGAAGGCAAGACAGAGGGCTCCATGGCTGTCAGTTTGCACAGTGAGCGGCACTTTTACATGCACAGCTGCTGCTGTCCTTTGTTCTTCCAGTGCAGCATCTGCTGGAGACGTCACATCTGACTAGTGACCAGGCTGCACCTACTGAGGAGACAGAGCGACCAGCAGGTATCTGGGCCTGGGGAGGGCTTGTATTCTGAGTGTTCCCTGAGTGTTCGCCTGTTTTTACTTCTAAGTCCACTGTTTGGCTAATTCTAGAGTCCAGTGCATGACTAAGTGCAGAGTGCAGTGTGTCACTAAGTGCAGAGTCCAGTGCGTCACTAAGTGCAGAGTCCAAAGTCTGTAGTGGGCTCCACAAGGTCTTAGGTGGGCTATGCGGGGGTCTATGGTGGGCTATGCAGGGTCTGTGGTGGGCTCTGCAAGGTCTCAGGTGGGCTATGCGGGGTCACAAGAGATCCTTTTCAGTTCACCTGAGACCCCGGCTTCCCTGCTACGCTACTAACGCAACCAGTCAGTCGCTGGATACAGTGTGCACGCTGTATCCAGTGACTGACAGGTTATGCAAAATGTCTTATACAGGAAGGGATGGGGCAAATTTAGATGAGGGGGCTCCCAAGTTTAGTCTTGGCTAGGGCAGCACAAAACCTAAATAAACCACTGGGTCTAAAACAAATATTTTTAGTAAGTGACAATACCACCTGTTAATAGGTATTTTCCAATGAAGATTCTATGATAAAATCCCAAGAATAATGTGTGCTAGAGATTCAGCAAAGAGCCTAAACACATATTGATTTGTCACGTGAACTGCATTGTCCTGTTCTGAATCGTGAAGAAACATGTCTGGCATGAATGAAATTAATGGCATACAATGTCACTTCTCTGAATGATGACCTCTCCTTGGCAGGGGATTCACTCACAGAAACCTCACAGGCACTAATCCATTCTAAATAGAGGGAATCAGAGAGTGCAAAAGTCTCCATTCCAAAAACGTAAGAGTTGCAATGTGTTTTTACAACAGCTTGAAAACAACTTTGCAGCCTTAAAAAGTATGAGTAGACCGATACCGTGTTTTTGGTATCGAGTATCGATATTTTTTTAGGTACTCACCAATACTGAATACCGATACCGGCATCTCGAGGTACCGTGGGCCTGGCTAATCAGGAAGGCACCCGGCCTGCCTGGGAATCCGGTGTTCTATCAAAAGAACACCGGCTCACGTTCCCTCGCGGCACTGCGAGGCAGCCTGGCTTCCTGACCAATCAGGAAGCCAGGCGGCACATGATGATCAGCCACCCAGCTTCCTGATTGGTCAGGAAGCCAGGTTGCCTAGCAACAAGTGAAGCCGGCTTCCTAGACAATCAGGAAGCCCAGAGGTGGGTCATGACGTGCTGTCCTGCTTCCTGATTAGTCAGGAAGCCAGGCTGCCTAGAAACAAGTGCAGCTGGCTTCCTAGCCCATCAGGAAGCTGGGAGGCGGGTCATGACCCACCACTTGGCTTCCTGATTAGCCGCGAAGCCAGCTCCTTGCTCCCTCATGGCACTGCTGGTCAGAGGGAATCTCGTTCTGACCTGAAGTTCCGGTATCGAGGTGAGTATCTGAGCATCTGGGCGAGTACAAGTATTCGCCCAAACACTTGGTATCGGCACCAATACCAATATCGGTGCATGCCTACTTAAACGTAATTTCCTGGAATGCATGGTGTTTGTATATATTTTATCTGTTTACCATGTCTAGGATTAAACAAGAAAAAGGGACAAATATTTATTGCGTTTAGTCAGTTATGTATGACATACTGCCAATGAGTATATTATGTTTACTATTTTAGGCTATGTCAAGCTAACTTTTGCTAAAAAAATGGCTTTTGTGTCCAGGGATGCATAGCTTATTCCCAGGTTACACACATAGAGGGCTATGTATAAAATGTGCATAGCTTATTCATCCAGTGAAACCTCTTTCTAACCGTTGTGAGAAAGAGGCAAAAAAACTAGTGTAATTTTTCTTCTGGTCGAATACAAATAGGTGTATTCATAAAGACCATTATGGCCCCTTGATGGAGCTCAGGATCATAGGAAATAAATATATGGCAGTAACAAGATACAATGTTACAATTCTAGTGACTGCTGGAAGGGATGAGTATATAAATGTAACCACTGCTACTACCGGTATAGCAGTATTGCTGTGCTCACTCCCTCCAGTGTTCTCTTGACTTGTAACACTGTATCTTGTTACTAGCATGGATTTATTCCCTATGATCCCCAGCTCCATCTAGTAGCCATAATGAGGTATTTTCCTAACTTATTCTGTTCTTGATTAATTAACCCATTAAAGGACATTAAACTAGAAGTGAAATTAAACTAAGAACTTTTGTTGTTGCCACATTCTCACAACAGCTGGTTAACTCACACAGAATGAATGTACATGGACAAATAAGTTATGCTCATTTTTTTATCAATAGACCCCTATAGTTTAGAGTGGACCTTTCAGTAACCTTACAAGTTCTTGACTTAATTCTTGACATGTCACATAATACATAAACAGTATAATTTTAAAAACTATATTTTATAAAAAACGGTCCCTACACTGCAATCAAATGACTTTGCCTAGATAGGAGGGAGCATTTTCTCGGTCTCCCCTTCCCCAGTGATCAGAGTGAAACATTGTAACTTTGTAAAAGTCACAAGGTTAGGGAACTAATAGCCCTGCATTGTACTGTACATGGAGGATGTAGGGGTGCGACCATGGCTAAGAGTACCTTAGAGAGGAGGCTTTGCGGTGCCAGATGCACAGATGGAGGGAACTTGTCAGGGCAAGGAATATGGTATTACTCTTTATTCCCCCAGGCAAAAAAAAATTAGCATTTAACCCTTGCAGTGCCAGGGAGGCCATTGCAAGGGTATTACTTTCAGCCTGGAGTTAGACTTTAGACATTATTTAGTATGCATATATTTAAAAGGAGAACGCCAGGAAAAAAAATTCTTCACCCTTGCTGTGAGGCTACCCCTGCACTGCAAGGGTTAAGAGCTCATTTTGTCTAGGGTGTAAAATAACAAAGTTATACTTACCGAACCTTGCACCCAAACCCTCACAAGAGGTTCTACAGCAGCTGTAGGTGTAGCAGGTGCTGACAGCGATTAAGCTATTTTTATAAGCCTCCTAATGGCCTCGGGAAAAATGCTGATTGCTCATTTTGAGGATGTTTTACAGAGCTTTTACAATTGATTTTGTCAATGTGAAGCACATGTTTAAAAGCACATGACTTCTTACAGTGCAAATAATTTCCACAATTTGTATGAATTTGATGAATCAGCATGAAGACTTGGGCACACCAATGATAGATAGTTTGCAGCCTGCATTACTGACAGGTATGCAGTCCACACATTTTGAATGACTCTTTCCCTTCCATAATACCATTGTTCCTTATAAATCTTAGTAGGTGTTTATATTTTGTGCATTTAGAAGCACTTGCAAATCTTTTTTGAAGCAATCTGCTGAATCGGCTTTGACCTGCTCCTCCTGTACATGACTAGAAAAGATGTTATCAAAGCCCTGCTATCCCGAGGAGTCTTCCTATGGATCTGACCAACCTACTGATCCCCACTACGTCTTATATACAATTGCACTGATGGGTAATCAAGGCACCACACCCCCCATAAAATCATACCAACACTTCATTTTGAAAAGGGACTTTTTGGGTGCCAGCATGTCGTTGATATTACATAATTACAATTCAAAAAAATGTATTGTATTCAATACATAAAAAAGACAACGTGTGATCTAAGACATTAAAAAAATTATTATATATGACAACCATCAAGAAATACAATTTTTAGGTTTTGCAAAAACACCTCTGCTTGCCACTTATGGGGTACACTAAAATTTACACTACATATCATATGAACCATATAAATAGCCTTGCCATGGTCCATTTTATGTTTGATGCTTTCAATGATGCTTCATCGGGAACAGAGGGGGGCTTGCTAGTGGTGACAGTAGTGGACTGTGCATGCTCAGTGAGCATCAGTATAGCCATGGGATAGCAATTGGGAGCTAGGGACAAAGCTTTGTCACCAATAACAGAAAGGACCTCAACAAGGACACTTATCAACAGGGCCATCCCTATAATGAGGCAGCTCAAGGTGGTTGTCTCAAGCGGCATCTCAATGGGGCGTCAGGTGTGGGGAGGTTGCTATGTGGCGGCCACAGCATTCCAGGTTGTTAAGCGTTCTTAGCAACCTGCAACACTCTTTCTGGTTTCCTGCCCAGCTTACTGATGTCACCAGTTGCCGGGATGTGAGTGGGACTCTGTAGCTGACATCCCACTGAGTTCTAGGCAAAGAGTGACGTCATTGAGCTGGACACCACCTGCGTCCAACCGGCACCAGACAGAGCCGCTGACAGCATGGCCTCCAACCCCCACCCCCACAGAACGATCATTTACTGATAACGATACCCCCACTCACCCCAGGGCCACAGCATCCTGCCGAGCTCCTGGCAAACAGCGACTGGTTGCCAGGAGCTCAGCAAGGCACTGCAAGCCACCCCGGCCGCCTCAAGTGACAAAAAACTAGGGACACCCCTGCTTATCAACCAAGTATTATTTTAGTGAAAGCTGTAGATGTAAAAACATTACAATTACTTTTGAAGTTTTATTAATACATTAAACCTGATGAGTTTGTTGTGATTTGGTTTACATATGATTTAAAGCAGAACTCTAGGTACATATAAAAGACATTTATTTTTTTTAATGCAAGCAGTGTAAGTACTTAAACTTGACCTGGTATGAGCTTCTTTCTATTGCATGTACAGCAAAGCTGAAGTGTGAGAGAAAGAAGCAGTACAAAGAGCCCATTAGTTCATGTGCTGAAAGGCACCATGCTGATAGGTAGAGTAAGCAGAGTTAAAGAAAGATGAGCTTATCGCTGTGCTGCTTCTCCTTCTGGACTGGACGGGTATGCACCGATCTGCTCACTTCCCGATCGTCTCCCGCAGTGAACGCTGACTGTCAGTCATCGCTCCCCCACAGGGATTCCCCCCTCGCCTCTCCAATCCTACAGCGCTGAGTGGAGGAACGAGCGTGGGAGGGGTGGGCACAGCTGGCTCTGCCTCTAGATAGGCAAAGCCAGCTGTCACTCACGCAGGTGGGTGGATCTCGAGAGTAATGTAGGGATCCGTCCCAGCTGCGGCGCTTACAGTATATTGCGGGCAATAGCCCACGATATACTGAGCTTTGGGTCACAGGAAGATGCTAGTATATGCCCTCCCTTGACCCTAAGGCCTGGTTCACACCTGTACGTTTTGTAGTGCGTTCAACGCTCTACGAACGCTCTACAAAACGCTCAAACATGAAAATCCCATTGTTTTCTATGGGTATGGTTCACACCTTGCCGTATTTCAGCCCGTCTGAACGCGCTACAAAACGGCCTACGTCTGAAAAGGTACATGAGCTTCTTTGCGGCATTTTTGTTGCGCGTTTCCATTGGGCTACAGCCAAGTAGCCCTCGGAAACACGCGTTTGTCGCACGTTTTTTTTACCGCGAATCACAGTAAAAATGCGCGTCACGAAGCGCGTGACAAACGCGCATATTCGATATGCCTAGGTGTGAACAGAGCCTAAAGAGAACTATGGGGAAAAACACTTACCCCATAGTTCTATTTTAAACTTTATACTGTATATATATTGTGGATAGCACTTATGACTAGGAACAATGGGTTCCTTGATTTGAATCTCAGCCAGGACACTGTCTGCATGGGGTTTCCTCAGCATACTCTGGTTTCTTCCACACTCCAAAGACATTGGCTCCTGTCTAAATTGGCTCTAGATTGTGTATACAAATTGGCTGGGGATGAAGAAAGACCTGGCGACCTACCTTGTAAAAACTCACCAAGACAATTCCATGGAAAAGACTCTGAAGTCTATCAAACATTGGCTAAGGCTGGGCACACACCTTACAACCATCGCAAGACTTCTGTCTTGCGATGGTTGTAAAGGGATTAAAAAAACGTACGATCTGCCTATCTTGGACAGGCAGATCGCACTCTCGATCATCGCAAGCCCACCCCCCTGAGGGGCGGGCTTCCGATGACCGCAATGCTGAACGGGCAGTGTGCGCGTGCGCACACCGGCCCGTTCAGCATTTATCTTCCGAGCACCGTTCTAACCAGCCGAGAATCGTACGATTCCCGGCTGGTTTTCGAACATGCTGGTTCGACAGAAGACGTGCGACCGTACAGTAGAAACGGTCGCACGTCTCCGTTCACACTGCGCGATTATCGTACGAAAAACCGATCGCAGACGATTATCGTACGATAATCGTCTGCGATCGGTTTTTCGTACGATAATCGCGCAGTGTGAACGGAGACGTGCGACCGTTTCTACTGTACGGTCGCACGTCTTCTGTCGAACCAGCATGTTCGAAAACCAGCCGGGAATCGTACGATTCTCGGCTGGTTAGAACGGTGCTCGGAAGATAAATGCTGAACGGGCCGGTGTGCGCACGCGCACACTGCCCGTTCAGCATTGCGGTCATCGGAAGCCCGCCCCTCAGGGGGGTGGGCTTGCGATGATCGAGAGTGCGATCTGCCTGTCCAAGATAGGCAGATCGTACGTTTTTTTAAGTACCTTACAACCATCGCAAGCCTTCTGTCTTGCGATGGTTGTAAAGGGATTAAAAAAACGTACGATCTGCCTATCTTGGACAGGCAGATCGCACTCTCGATCATCGCAAGCCCACCCCCCTGAGGGGCGGGCTTCCGATGACCGCAATGCTGAACGGGCAGTGTGCGCGTGCGCACACCGGCCCGTTCAGCATTTATCTTCCGAGCACCGTTCTAACCAGCCGAGAATCGTACGATTCCCGGCTGGTTTTCGAACATGCTGGTTCGACAGAAGACGTGCGACCGTACAGTAGAAACGGTCGCACGTCTCCGTTCACACTGCGCGATTATCGTACGATAATCGTGCAGTGTATGGGCACCTTAAGAGTTGGCTATCACACACGTATACTCTGTGCATTACCATCTTATTCCAACACACACAGGGACCATGGGGAACAAAAGTAGCCACCCTCCAGAAGGAAAGACAGTGTCAGCACCAATTCAGAGATGATTTGAGAATCTACAGCCCAGTGATTCACAAATAAGATACATTTTTGTTAATAGTTAAGGCACTTGATTGCATTTTTAAGATCTAACTCCTTTAGTGTCACTTTAAGCTTATGCTCTTCAGACTTTGCCATGCACTATTTCAACATGGTCATCCTAGATGGAATCTTATAGCTTCAACTCTATGTTACCTTTACTTAACTGTTTTATTTTATGGAAGATGTTATCCATACCTTGTTATGCTTTTGCTGGTCCCTTGTCTTGGTATCCAGTATGTGATATGGACTTTCTGATTCCTTGTTAAGGTAATAAACTAGTCTTGAGGGCAGTGTGATCTCTCTGTGCACTTCATTGCTCTGGCTGTGATTCGGGCTCTCTGTACTGCTGCTGTTACGTTGAGATGCCTGTTCTTCTTCTGCCAGTGTGCCAGCAGTAGCAGTCGTATCATTGTGGTGCGGAGCTTAAAAACAAAAATAAAGGTAGTATTCAGAAGGTGGATGTAAATAACATTAAGTGCATTAGAGCAATATATCAGTAAATATAATTTATTTGATACAATTAAATAAAATATTTTCTGAAAATGCTATTTGCTTGACTGTCATGCTGATTCAAAGGTTCCAATACTTTTAATGACCTGGAAGAATGTGTTCAGGTCAGATGTTCCGTTTTCATTCCTAGTTCACTTGCTGCATGCTTGTTTCAAGTCAGGTATTGAAAACAGGATCAGCAAGACAGACAGGCAACTAGCATTTTTAAAAGAAAGGCAGCTCCTTTATGTATCTTAGCAAATATTAGAAAAAAAACTGTAATCCTATTAAGTTCTGCATTCAAAAAGAATTGAATTTGTATTTAAAATACTGATAGAATAATTACCTGGGATCTAATTTCACTTTAGCATTCCATACACCCATGAACACCAGAAGGTGTCTGGAATATACACATGACATAGGTATGTCCCCCTTAGGCTGGGTTTACACATGAGCGACAGCGTTTTTGCGCGTTTTTGATGCACGTTTTTGCTGCACATTTTTATGCGTGTTTTATGCGCTCTGGCATTGTGAGGCAATACCACGGTGTTAGGTGGCCTCAAAGTCACCCAGGGTTCTCAGCCAGAGGGGCTGAGTGGCTCCAGGAAGAAAGTACGTGTACCAGGAGAGAACTGCCTTTTCAGTCCTTTCCAGGTTTTCTGGATCATAGTTGGGATCCTGGAGCCAGGAGATTTCTTAGAGCTCTGGGTGGGACGAAATCTTCATTCCTGGGTCCATGCTTTGGTAGTGACCAGCACCTGATTGTGCACCTGTGTACATCCCTCATGAAGAGTGTGCTGGGATGTGTTCAGGGCCCCACCTGTGAGTCAGGAGAGCTCCACCCTGGAGTCAGTGTGGAGGCCAGTGCAGCAGGGAGCTGGCATGTTATTGCCGTTGTCTGGAGGAACCAGACAGTGGCCCTAAAGATTGAGGCCGGAGCAGCAGTGCTGCAAGAGAGACTTATGAAAAGACTGGGACACCTTGAGTGTATGGGACAACTCGAGGATTATATGCTGTTATATGCTACAGAAAGCTATTTATGTTGGATTTCGTGTTATCTAATGTTTTGAAAGCAAATAAACTGCATTTTACTTGCACCTCCGGTCTACAGTGGAGTGTCCTTGTTACAGCGCATACATCAAAACACACATTTTTGTGAGCAGGTTGTAGCTCACTGATGTTAACACAGCAACCGCGCATTTTCAAACAATTCCTTTTGAGTCTATGGGGCCAAAACTAGCTGTAATATACAAAAAAAAAAGCTCCTGTACTTTTTCCAGCGACAGGCGTTTTGCTTATTGCGACAAAAGGCCCCAATGTGAACAGGGCCATAGAAATGAATGGAATTATTTGGGGGGCATATTTTTAGAGCGTTTTTAGGGCACAAAAAGCGCTCACTGTGAACCAGGCCTAAGGGCTTGTTCACACCAGCAGCAGACACTGGTCCTATGCAAAATGACAAGCAAGCAAAAGAACCAGAAACCCTAATAGTGCACAACTGATGAGGTACTGTTGTTTTCTCCCATTCAGTCCCATATCAAAGCTCTCTACTATATACTGCTGTGAGTGCAGTCTTGTTTATTGTCTTAATAAAGTACCTCATCAGTTATGCACAATTAGGGTTTCTGGTCATTTTTGTTTGCTCATCGTTTTGCATTAGTAACAGGGTCCCTTTATACTGCATCCAGAATCAAGTGGAGGATCCTTACATCTGCCTGTGTTGCCCCTGACACCAGGCTGAGGAGAGATCCACTCGCATGCTCTGCTTGCGGTGATGACCGGTCCTGCTTCCATGGTTTTCTCATTACATGTTCCTTCACAAGTTTGTGAATGCATCTCTCTCTTTTTTTTTTTTTTTTATTATTTTATCTTTTATCCCTGTGTAATACGCTAGGTGTTGCGCGTGGTGTTTTTCTTATCTGCTTCTTCTGATAACCATATATCTGTATCCAAATTAGTATAGAATCAACAGCACATTGGAAAAGGTAATTTACAGGGTTATTCACAAAATGTGAAGAGTGTGGAGAAGGCAGGTGAAGTGAACAATCTAGGACAACATAGCTGATTTAGATAAATTCTCCAATTCAGCTCACTTTCCAGTTCAGCTATGTTGTCCTAGATCAGGGGTGCCCATAAGGTCGATCGCGATCTACCAGTCGATCGCGTAGAGATCACTGGTAGATCGCCATGTCCTCTCCTCCCGCCGCTTCTCTGGATCCCCGCTGCTCTCCCCAGCGGGGATCCGAGCCTGCGCAGCCCACGCCCCCTCCCGCCCCTGAATGCAGGTGTTTTTTCGTTGGTAGATCTCAATGAGCTCGTCATTTGAAAAGTAGATCTCCAGATGAAAAATAGTGGGCGCCCCGTCCTAGATTGTTCACTTCTCCTGCGTTCTCCAAACTCTTCACCTTTTGTGAATAAGCCTGTAGGTTATGTGCAGAGCCTGTGTTTTTAAATGTCTAGAGCACTGCAAATGTGAGATCTCCCTTTTAATAATTCCTAATTCTTTCCTCTTCTCACAGAATTGTGTGTTCCAGCATCCTCTGTTGCATTATGTAGGATATAAATACATTTTTAAAAATCCAAGAGGTGGAGCAAGACCTGTATTGCCCAAAGCAGGTGTACAGACGTAGGAGCTCAAGCACAGAAATCTTACCAAAAAAAGTCTCTGATGAATACGTAATTGTTTGGTAGTTTTTCTCTCCAGCATCTATCAAAAACCGAAATATCACTTTTGACTGAACTGACCCTTTAAGAAATTTAACTGAGCACATCAGAATGGTAGAAGCAGTGTAATTTACTATGAGGTTTTTATGTTTTAATATTGTGTGCATCGATTAGTCAGAGTTTATAAATACATTATACAGACTTATGAGAGGTAGTCACTTTCTTGATTTTATATCTTCTTTGATATGCTTTAGCTGCTTGAGGGTAGTTAATGTTTCTGCATTATTGCTAAGTTTATGTTGCTGTATTTGCTATTTTAAGATTTGTGTTGACAAGTAACAGACACTGCAATAATTCTACTAGTCCAGTCTAGTCTTCAACATATTAGGTTAAGCCATTTGAGTGTCCCCAAGATAAGTGTTAGGACTTATCCCTGGGCCTGTAAATGTTCCTGGAGGTCTGTAACAAGATCTTTCCCCTGGCTTAATATAAGATCATATTTATCAGTCTCTAACTGTCCTGAGGTTTAGTAACATGGTCTACCGTCTTCAGGGTCTGTCCTAAGGGTCTGTGAAGACCTTTGACTTTATTATTACCCACAATTGCATTGTGGCTTTGCAATAAAAATTATATTTATTTTTTTATTAACAAGTGTTAAAAAAGAATTCAAAATGATAAATGTACCACAGTGGACAGCTGGACCTAGAAGTCTTCTAGAGTCCAGGAATATACAGGTTTCTTAGATTGGCAAACGCCTTTTAAGGAACAAAGACAGACACCACTAAAATGAAATGCCTAACTCAAGCTTACATTTTTCCCTTCATTAAAAAAAAAAAAAAAAAAAGGAGAAGTAAAAAGTTAGGTTTGAATTTCTGTATGGGACCCCATTGGGGAGATTTATCTTACTTCCTATCCATTTAAAATGAAAAAGGGGGGGGCGCCTACAGCACAAAAAAACCTCCAAAAACACTACCAGAGGTTCTAAGGCATTTCCACAAACATATTTTGTTTTGGTCTGTGTGGAAGTAAGGGGAAATCTCCACCGATGGCAATAAAAACCTGACTGTGGCTCTAACGCTTGTCAGCTTTCTGGATGCAGTTGGGCTTTACATTTTACTGAAGCTTACAGACTTAAGACAAAAGTCTTAAAAATGATTATTTGTTACTGGTACAAAGCCTTATGGTATTAGATTTAATGTCATAGCTATACCATTAGTTCTAGTCTCCTGTTTCCAGTAACAAAGTCCCTTTACTTTTCTGGGAATGCAGGCATAATAATGTTGTAGATAGATGTCGTCAGCACTCCAAATATGACAGAATACATCAAGGTTTTAGTGAATCTTCATTTTTATTTTTGAAGTCACTTAAAGTGGAAACTGGAAGTGACTTCAAAAATAAAAATGAAGATTCTGTCATATTTGGAGTGCCGATGACATCTACAGGTGAAAACTCGAATAATTAGAATATCGTGCAAAGTTCATTTATTTCACTGATGCAACTTAAAAGGTGAAACTAATATATGAGAGACTCATTACATGCAAAGCAAGATAATTCAAGCTGTGATTTGTCATAATTGTGGTGATTATGGCTTACAGCTCATGAAAACCCCAAGAACCCCAAATCCACAACCTCAAAAAAGTAGATTATTACATGCAATCAATAAAACACGGATTGTACATAGAACAATATCGGACCTCCTGAAAAGTACAAGCATGCATATGTACTCAGTACTTGGTTTGGGCCCCTTTTGCAGCACTTACTGCAATTACTTTTGCACGATATTCTAATTATTCGAGTTTCACCTGTATATACAACGTTTTACCTGATACGGCGCCATCCGTAGTCATTGCGAGCACCCATTTTTCCACATAGGAAGTCCGGTAAGGTGTGATATAGGTCCTTGGACATTTGCAGGCATATTAAGCCACACCTTTTTATAGCTGAAATTCTCTTTAGGGCCACATTAGTAAATGTCCTCCTGTGACCCAAAACTCAGCATATGCTGACAGTGCAGAGCCGTGTTGTAACCGGGACAAATCCAGACAATACTGTCAGGATCCACTCCACTGCCTGATTGACTGCTTGCTCTGCCTCTCAAGAGGCAGAGCCAGCTGTGCCCGCCCCCTCCCCAGTCCGTCCCTCCAGTCAGTGCTGGAGGAATGGAAGGAGGAGGGTGGAATCCCTGCGGTGACTGAGAGTCACTGTTTTCTGCAAGGAGAAGATTGGGAACTGAACGATCAGTGGTATGTAATCGCTCAGCTCCCGATCAATAGAGGCGATGTGTGACAGCTTCAGTGTCACACGTCAGCTCTAATTATGGGGATGAGCATATTTCACTCTCCCCATAATTCTTCATTAAAGTATATGAATAGGTGCAGTTTTTGTCAAGTTTTCATTACTGTCTGTGTCCCCTCTGTTAGTCCTAATGGCCACCGTCACCAAAGACAAAGAGTAAGAGATAATCCCAAATTTTTGTGTTGTCACCAAAGCAAGAAGTGTGGGTATATTGTCCAATGTGGGCAATAGTTGTGATTGCTGAGTTTCCCTGACTTTGGAGAGATTTCCTTTCATTCCTGTTGTGAGGACAGGAAGTGAATGGAGATCTTTTCAGCTGGATGCAGAAAAAAAATGCAGAAAAAATGGTTTTAACCTTTCCCTGCTCTAGCCATACATACTGTACATACACTTTAATAGTTTAGAACTTTGGACTATATAGCTTGGTAACCCAACTATCATCATTCAACTTGCAAAACAATGCCACTGATAGAAGAATACTTGCACATCCACAACCTCAAAAAAGACATGCTCTCTAAATACATTCTTGAACATTTTTGTGCTACATTTGCTAAATCGATTTACTACACTGAATGCATTATTTGACATTTTGGAGTAGAACCAAGCCACATGTTAGAATGACAATGGATATTTCATTGTGATCATTCTTACATTCTCCTGTTTACCACCAGCAACTACAGGAATTTAAGACTTTCAAACAAATTAGCATTTAATTAGTCCTTGTATAGGCGGATATGTTAAGAAGTCATAACTTTTATCCGGTTGACATAATGATATAATTTATCGTTTCCTGAGTTGAATTTTGAAAGATCCAATCTACTTCTCTCTACAATTTAAAAAAACAAATCAGATCAAAAAACAAGCCATCAAAATTGAGTATGTACACATTTTCTAGCACACCTTTATATTAAGGTAGGCCTGCATTGTAATAAGTATTTGAGAATCATTTCCTTTCAAAATGAATCAAAACACTTCTCTTATTATGTTACATAGACATTTTACCCACCAAAAACATGAAAGGCAACCCCCTGGAGCTCAGGCAGAATACAATACTTTGGACGTTAGTAATCCAAGTAATGATTACACTACACACATCCCTTCATTTCTCCCTAAAAGAGCAGATTTTGGCGCCAGGAATCTGCTACTGGTATCTTTTGGCAATTAGAAGGTTTGTCTTTGGCACAGCTTTTTATAAGAACTGGTTATACTGTATCTAAAGCCAAACCTTTCATTTTGGATGGAGTAGAAGGCTTAGAACTTCTGTCAGGTTTTATTGCTTCCTTTGTCCCCTTTGGGGAGATTCACCCCTCTATTAGCCCTAGTGGCAATGCTCACCAAGACATAAAGTGATGGGAAATCCTTCACTTTACACTTATAATTTAAAGAGGAATAGAGGATAAAACCTCCAGTTTGGAACACCGGTATCTAGTGACAGGTCCCAAATATATGAGGTGTTCCTACTTGTAAATAAACGGTTGCAACTAGAGGTGCTCAATCTTGCTCAGATTGTGGGGCGAATGGTCTATGACCAGTGGCGACTCTAGGAACAATATATAGGGGGGGGGGGCACATAAGATGCCACAGTCAAAACTGGGGGGGCACTAATAATTTTCACCACTAAATCATACCCGTCACTGTCATTAAAATGGGTCTGTCATCCACACCGCACATTACTGTTTTGTTGCTGTAGAGCTTTGTGATACACATGATCCAGGCACAGTGTGAGGGATGGAGTGCCCCAGACTTAAAGGGTTACCAAACCCTCATTTTTTTGCCTATATGCTAGCAAGCAGTAGATATATGCAGAACGATTAAAAAAAAAAAAAAAAACTTTTACTTACCTGTGTCTCCACGGCGCGCTCCCGTCCGAACATCTGAAAATTTATTGGGCGTCCGCAAAAGATCTTGGGGCGGGCGCATGCACAGTTCAGATGTTCGGCCAGGAGAGGAGGGGAGACACAAGGTAAGTATATGGAGAAGTATGCACCCGCACAGACTCCGTGGGACATCAGAGGAGTCAGCGCAGGATCGGAGACCTGCACCCAGCGCTGGAGGGACAGCTGAAAACTACAGGAAAGAAGATGATCGGATTAAGAGACATCATTTAAAGCAACACTACCTTACACTATCATTGGGGGAGGGGAAAAAGTATCCTTTAATATCACTTTTCCTGACTACAGTGCACCCAGTGGCAAGCCTAAGGGATAAAGGGCCCGACTTTTTGATTGGCCCTCCCAAGCTAATTATGAGTAAAGAATAAGGCCTGGTTCACACCTACACATCCCACGAACATGCATTTGCCGCGCTGCTCCATTAATCGGAATATCTTTTTTATTTGTATTCCTTTAGCAGGACGTGCATGCTAAAGGAATACACATTTGCATTCACATGTCATGCTAAAGGAATGCAAATAATAAGGACATTCCGAAGCAGAATGGTGTGCGGACAACATATCTTCTAGATCGTACATTGTGGCGCCATCCACCAGTTGCTCCAGCACTCGCTGGAATATTACCAAGCTATCTGCGTGGCAAACACAGCAAAATGGCTCCTCCACTATTTTGTGCGATGCATGGGATGCATTTTTCTGCTGCTTTTGCATGCACGGAAACGCAGCAGAAAACCTCACTACTTGCTGGCCGCATTTGGGGTGCCTTTAGAAATCAATGGCACAGCAAGTGCGTCTTGGCGCGTTTCCACAGACACATGCCGATCACGCACATCGCCAGTCACCCTCAGAATGTGCAGGTATTAACCAGGCCTAAGACTAACATTAGACCTTTAACCTCTTGCCGTCCGCCCGTTTTGAAAAAACGGTTGCCATTAACGGCTGTTTGATATACTGTACATACGATCGGCGGCTCTATAGCCTGCCGATTGTATGTATGTGCTGTCTTTGCGCCCCCCCCCCCCTCGAGTGCTGCCGTCCCCACCTCCTGACCCCTCACCTTCAATCCCGGGCTCCACTAATCGATCTGCGGCTCTGGAGGTAAGATGGGAGGGAGGTCAGCATCTTCCTCCTTGCTGATCTCCCTCCGAGGTCTGAATGCAGAAGTGATGTGTATTATCACTTCGGCATTCACCTGTCAGTCCTCTGGCTGCTATCGCCAGAGAGAAGAAGCTGATGAAGCAGATCTCTGCTTCATCAACTTCTTTTGGGGTCCACAGGAGACATTAGGGGTCTTAGAGACCCCTAATGTCTCCATAAAGAGGACCTGTCAGTGTCCCTGTGCTATCACATAGGGAGATTGTTATCCCCTATGTGATAGCAATAACAAGTGTAAAAAAAGTTAAAAAAATTATAAAAGTGACATATAAATGACATATGTATAAAAAACAAACAAACAACATGTTACATATCGTCGCGAATGTCGGAGTGAGAGCAATCATTCTAGGGCCGTCAATCACTGATAGCACTAAACTGATGAGCAATAAAAGCTATTAAAGCGTCGCCTTTGGCCAATTTTGGGTATTGTAGTTTTCTGAGGTTTCCCGTGAGTGCGCAATTTTAAGGCTTGACGTGTGTAGTGTCTATTTACCCAACGTGACTACGTCTTTTATATTTTAGCAAAAAATTGGGTAATAATAAATGTTTTATAATTTAATATAGGGGAAGCAGTTTTTTTTTTCTTTTTTTCAGTAATTTTTCCTTAATATATTAAAAATCAAAAAACCCCAGTGGTGAATAAATACCACCAAAAGAAAGCTCTATCACAAGAAGGAACCTTGGGGGGGGGGCAAATGCCCCCCTGTAGCGACGCCACTGACTGGCCATAGACTATGACCGTTACATCAGAGTCTTGCCTTTTAAGATCTGGCAGTGCATTAGGCAATACAAACTCCAAGAGTGTGAATGAGCTAATGTCCCTTGTGGAGCAACATACTGCTACCAAAGACTGTCTCTGCGATCTGCCCTTCAAGCAGACGGAGGAAAACATCAACCTCGAGTAAGACAGTTCCTTTTAATCCAACGGGTAAACAGGTGACACTCCAATGAGTGCCAGAAATGAACAGCCTCCTAGCTCAAAAGGAGCCACTTCTTTGAGAGAGATATGGCATATTACAGTAGGTGCTGGCAGTACCAAGGACTGGGACATGCAGGTGCCAATTGCCCCATATCCTACATGTTGGAGCAGAGGGGGGAGGTATGTGAGCCACTGTCTAGCAGTATTGTGGACAGTGTAAATGTGACACCTTGGTTTCCCAGGAATGATGACTTATAAGGAGAGAACAAACTTTTTTCTTATATCAGTACTATCCTAGAGCCTGAACACTTTGTAGATTTTTGGGGGGTGGGAATATTCTTAGGTTCACATTTGACATGACTTTTCACAAAAAGGCAAAGTTTGCATATCAGTAACAGAGCTGTTTAGACTGCATATTAGAGAAAGAACAAGGTTTGAAATGGCTGATGAGATGATGATGGTACCACTCTGTTCACATCTTTACTACAGGTTGTAGATCCACAGCTTAATCTGCCCCTGTGATCCCTTCTCCTGTTAATTCTGTTGGTATGTAAGTTTTAAAGGAGAACTATAAGGTGAGTGATTTCCACTCATAGTTAGAGCCGACCTGTGACAAAGAAGCTGTCGTAGGTCGGCTCTATCGATCGGGAAGTGAGCAGAAACATGCCGCTGATCCGCTCACTTCCCGAGTGTCTCCCTGCAGTGAGTGGTGAATGTCAGTCACCGCTCCCCATAGGGATTCCCCCCTCTCCGATCCTCCACCGCTGAGTGGAGGAACAGAATGCGGAATGGGCGGGCACAGCTGTCTCTGCCTCCATCTAGGCAGAGCCAGCTGTCACTCACCCAGCTAGGTGGATCTCGACAGTATTGTCGGGATCCGTCCCAGGTGGAGCACTCTCCGTATATCGGGGGCAATAGCCCTTGATATACTGAGCTTTGGGTCAGGGTAGGAGGTTAGTATATGTCCTCCCGTGACCCTAAATGGAACTATGGAGAAAAACCCTTACCCCATAGTTCTCTTTTAAATACATTGTAAGGGTTAGGCTACCCATAGATGAAAGAGCTTTATTGAGATGGATTTATTGTTAAAGAGGACTATTACACTCAAAAATCAAATTTTACCAATCCCTCTGTGTATGATGATTAATAATAATACCATAGACATGTTAGGTGTAAAATGTTGTGATTTTGAAATACTTACACTTGCAGAGCATTCACTTCCCTCTTTGAAAGGGCAAAATGACTTCAGTTTGCCAAATCAATATACACTGGGATTGCCTTGTCATCAGCAGAGCATTGCTGGGAAATCGCATCTGTAATCTCACGAGATCTCAGGGAAAGGCATTTTCCTCCCCTGGGATGATGTGCATGGTCACATGTTCTAGTTAGATCTAGACATGTGCCAGAAATCCAGGAAGTAAAAGGAGAGCTAGTAATCTACCCTTAGTAAACATGGCCACTGTCAGAAGACTGGGGAGAAAAAGACAAATAAGGTATGCAAAGAATACAAAGCATGCCATTATCTAGACTATGTGTTTGTAGCTTGTCATTACTAAACATTTCTAAAGGTGTGTTTGTTGTTATTCTAAAGATATGGGTAAAGTTCCACTTTAAGAGCTTGATCACCCCATATGCATAGCCTTACATTTGCTGCATTTTCAATTAGAATTTTTGCAATAGGATATGTTCATATCAATGCATAGTGTTGCAGTGTCCCTGCATTATGCCATTTTAAATCAACTGACTGAAATGCTTAGCACTGTAAAATGCCCATCGACCCACACTAAATCATGTAGTCCTGGTGTCCAGCTTGAAAAGAACGTTTGTACAAAAGATCTTTCATAGATGACTGTCGCCAGAAGAAATTGATCGGTAGATCTGAATTTTTTTCAAAACTTTTTCCCATTAGACAAACTGTCTTTTTGCATAAATATCTTTTCATTATTGAAGACCAACTCTGTTAAGTAAAAAAAAAAATAACCCTTGCAGTGGGGCTAGCCCTGCACTGGAAGGGTTAAGTGCTCATTTTGGTCTATGGTACACAATAAAACTTATGTACTCAGCCAATCCTCGGCCCTTTCTGGCTGCTAAACTGGTACCCAGAAGCCTTTCTCCAGCTGTCTAAGGACCCGTGACGTCATCACATCCTTTCACTTGCATTGAACATGAGGACGCCAAGGGACATTACAAATGTGTAGTAGCTATTATAGCTACTAGATGGAGTTGAGGAGCATAGACATTTCATATGCTACTTGCCTTAATCTAGTGGTCGTAATAGGGTGTGAATGTAAAAGTTAGCTTTTCGCAGAATGAACGGCTCTGCGAACATTTTACAAAAACACCCCTTTAATTTAATTGGGGGTGTTTTGCTGTAAGGCATGGCTGAGCGCATCTATCAGCATATATGGTTTTGGTTTTCCCAATGTAGAGCCTTTCCACTGATGTTAATGAGCTCAAAATGTATGTACCATTGCAATTGAAACGTGGATACTTATTGAGAGGCTAAGTAATAGAAATTAGACTAGAATGACACATACATGTTCGGTATCCCTATAATCTTCTTTATTTATTATAGGTATTTATATAGAACTGACAGTTTACACTGCACTTTATATACTGCACATTCACATCAGTCCCTGTCATCAAGGAGCTTACAAACTAAAGTCTCCATCTCACATGCACGCATACTAAGACTAAGACAACAGCTAATAAACCCACCAGTCTGTATTTCTGTTTTTGGAGTGTGGGAAGAAACCAGAGCACCTGGAGGAAACTCCATGCATATTCTGTCCTGGCTGGTATTTGAACAAAGCCAGAAGTGCTAACAACTAAGTAATTAGGACCAACAGAATACAAGCAGCAAAAAATGAATGCTTGCTAATTCAATAATTAGCAAGCATTATCAGTGTATTAAACATTAATAATATATGATTCTTTACATGCCACCAACAGAGAGAAATCCCCCCCACCCCCCAAATATACAGTGTATGTATGTATGTATGTATATGTATGTATGTGTATATATATGTATGTATATATGTGTATATATATGTGTATATATATGTGTGTATATATGTGTATATATATATATATATATAAACCTCAGTACCTCTGCAGCAAATTTGAGCAGTTCTGCTCAGAGCCTTCATCACTACTCAGGGTGGCTAATGTACTATAGAAGTAAAGACAATTAGCAATGTGAATATTCACTTTGTAAAATGTATATATATATATATATATATATATATTCCTAGAGGACTTCACTTCAGGCACTTAATATTTGTATGTTGTTTTAATAGTATTTTTTTTTTATCAGCAGTGATTTACTTATTTATATTTATTATATTCTAGATTCCATTACATAATATACTGTGTATGGTAAGCGCAGTTATTCATAGATCTTCAATATTGGCTTTTTTAGAGCTATAGGTGGAGGTTTAAAGGACTAGACCCTCCTTTTAGGTTTTTCTGTCTATGGGACTCACCCTGCCTCTTTGTCCTGGTGATCACTGTCACCAAGACAGAAAGCAATAAGAAATCCAACATTTGTCAGTTGTCATTGGGACAGGAGATGAGGGGAATCCACTAGGTACATCTCTTCGGGTGACACATGTCTAAGAGGGGATTCTTCTCTCACTAATAGGACATTCCTTTCACTAAAAGGACATGAAGTGAAGGGAAATCTTTAGGACAGACATCAAAATGAGCCCAATAACACCCCCCAGAAAAAGAAAAATAAGCCAGGGTTAGACACTACTCTGCACAATGTTACAGTAATGCTCTTACCATTTTTATTACTCACATTAAAGAGAATCAATAGACTTTTTAAAGCAGACCTACATAAAAGAATGATGTGCACTTGTGTAAAAAATAAAGCTTATTCCCATTCTTTAGTTTATACTTCTTTTTTTAATAAAGTTTGTCAATGTGAAAAAATGCATTCAACAATAAGCAACCAGTAACACTGGTGTGCCGGAGTATGGATGTCCTTTTTGCAGGTGTGCTACAGTGCCACTCATTCTTAAAGGCACCATAAATGCTCCTGCCAAGGAACGTGTGTTGTAGAGAGCCAAAACACATGGCACAATGTGCATTATTTTTTTTTTAAACAGTGTACGCACTTATTTGGTGAATCATTGGGCTGCCCAAACATACTTAACGCATGTAAATGAACCAGGTGTCCGGGGCTAAATAACTTCTTTGTGCAGCATTCCTAGCGCTTACACTGCATGCATGACCAGATGTACAGTCCTAATTGCTACTCCAATAAAGAGTGTGGGGTTATGCACAAATATGTGGACAAGTGGATGAGGTCTACCTAAGCAATGATGACCGGTTGGAAGTAACCAGTTAGGGAGTCAATCAACACTCAGTCAACCAGGCAGACAGTTCACTGGCAGGGTGCTAGACTGTCTAAAGGTGGCCATACACTCTACAACCATCGCAAGACTTTAGTATATAATTGAGGACCTGTGTTAAAGGGCTTTTGTTGTTTTAATACAGGTTTTACATTCCCATACACGTCTATGGCAATGCAAAACCCTTGAAACAGGTCTATTTCAGGTTGGAAGGAGGTTAACTGCAGGTTGAATGCACCTATCAATGATTTGTGAATGATCTCAGAAGTGTCTCAAACTGATGTCAAACCGATGCCACTGACACAAGTCCACAGCCCATCAACGTAGACTAGACATGTAAGATTCAGCCTGGCAGAGCTGGAAAGGGGTGGGGGCGATCGTGCACCCCCCCCCCCCCCCTCATGAACCATACCAAGCCACATGCCCTCAACATGGGGAGGATAAGGGTCCCCCCTGGCAAAGCGCCTTGCTCCCATGATGATGAGGACAAGGGCCTCTTCTCCACAACCCTTGCCTGGTAGTTGTGAGGGTTTGCAGGCAGGGGCGCTCATCTGAATTTGGGTGTTGGGGCTCACAGATGCCACCCTGGGTGACCCCATTCAGTGACAGCTGTTTGTCTCCTAATGGAATATAAACAAAGGGGTGGAACAAGACTCGCTCCGCACCTTTGTTTACATTCAGGAGCAGAGCTGTCAATAGCGTCGAGAGTTTGTTGGGCTCGGACGTGGTGGTGGGCAGCAGGGATTTTTTTCTCTTTGGCGAGTCGGCGAGCGGTGGGCATCAAGATTGACGAGGATCTACATCGCTGGACGACATGATTGATGATGGATTTACATCATGGGACATTTTTTTAATAAAGCATTTGACGAAAACTGTGTGCTGTGTTTATTTACTAATAAAGAACTTTACAAACTGGTGTGTGGTGTGTTTATTTACTATTTTACTGTGTATTTGGTGAATGAATAGGGGTAAAACGATCCCTTACTCATTCACGGTGGGGGGAGCTGCACATCTTTTTCCCCCTTTTATGGGGGGCATTCAAAATCAGATAAGCCCTCCTGTGCACAGAGCCCCTCAACCACCAGGCCAGAGTTGTGGGAAGAGGCCCTTGTCCTCATCAACATGGGGACAAGGTGCTTTGCGAGGGGTCCCCCCCCCGACGAAGCATTCCAAAGAATCCTCCCCATGTTGGTGGCATGTGGCTCTGCCATGCCGCTGCTCAGATCAAGGGGGAAACCCCGCGCTTTTAGTTTTTTTGGCATTGGGGTCCCTCATAAAATTCTTACCACACCTAAAGGGTCAGCTGTTTAAAAGACTTGGAAAAAAAATTGCTTCATGTTCCCGTGGACTGTGAATGGTTAAAAAGTAAACATTTAATGTCACTTTAAGGCCCCGTTCACATTGAGCGTTTTATCGCGCGGTAATTCCCGCGCGATATCGCTCGCCAATGCTTCTCAATGGGGCAAAGGGTCCTGCTGTCGCGGGTCGTGTGTCGCTACAGCAGCACCCTTTTTGTAGCGGATTTAGCCGCGGATCAAGCTTGCTCAATACAAGCATTTGCGCGATATCGCGCAAAATGCAAATCGCGCGATTTGCGAACCGCTCAATGTGAACGGGGCCTAACAGTGAAATATACACCAACCAATATTGTCTTACGTCATTTCTGAAACTAATTTTTGTTCGTAATTATCGTTTAACTCATCTGATTTTAAGATGAAAATTCTGAAAGATCCGAATAACGAAATAAATTGACTTTTGGACAAGAATCCTGAAAAACAAAAGAAAGAGAGAAAAAAATCCGAAATGAAAAGTAAACACATTTTTGGCTAGCTTAGATGTCTAACATAGATGTCTAACATCTGTTTTTTATTTATTTATCTATTTACTTATTTTACTTTTCCACTACAAGCAGATATTGTGTGTTATCAGTGTGGAGCAGAGTAATCAGAGGCAATGCAGAAGTCACTTTTTTTTGAAAATCAGCAGCTTTGGTGCCACTTGTTAAATCTCCAACATTCAACATTAGAAGATGCATAGAGTAAAGTACTCTGGGCATGTATTCTGTGCTTAGTCACCACTGTAGAACAAGGCTGCATGTACTGTATATTTTGCATTACATATAAACCTAGAGTCTGGACAGTGATAGACTTGTTAGAACTTCTCCATCGGTAAGTCATCTAATATTGACAACACATCCTCCTTTTATCTTCATTTTTAATTATGTGAATGTGATGTAGTTAACGATAGTAACTATTTTACTGTTTGGATTCACACCTTTCCATGTGCAGAAAGCCACAATCTTGCAGTGCACTACAACATGCGGTATATGACCATTGCAGTGCATTGCCATTGTGTCTTACTCCACATCAATGCACATTCATGGTGTCAGCAAGCACACGTACACTTCAGCATAAATGAGCATGCATTGTGGTGAACTGCATTGCCCAAAAAGGGGAGGTACAGGCATGGAATTTGCTGGAACCTTGGTTGACTCTGTTGGATTCTGGGTACTCTGAATGTAAAGAGTTAAAGTGACATTAACCTCCCTGGCGGTATGATCTTTTTATTTTTTTTCATGTAATTTTTCAGTCTTTTTTTTTTTAGAATTTTTTTTCGTCTTAGTCGTTTTTTTCGCATTTATTTTTTTAATATCCCGCTGATTACGCCCCCCCCCTGCGACGCGTACGCTCGCAAGACGGAAGCAGGCATCGGCCGCAGAACACAGAGCGGCTCGAGGGACAAGGTAAGTAAATGCTATGCGGCTTTCCCGAGTGTAGCTCGGGGTTACCACTTATGGTATGGAAAAGTAACCCCGAGCTACACTCGGGAATACCGCCTGGGAGGTTAAAGGCTAAAGTGTCCCCTCTTCCTCCGGCACAATGCTGGTGTAAGGACTTACCTTAAATGATGCCTCTTAATCCGATCATCTTCTTTTCAGGAGTCACGCCAGCGCTGGTGCCGGTCTCTGATTTAGTGCTGACTCCACTCTCTTCCTGGCAATTCCTGTCCCACGGAGTCTGTGCGGGTGCACGCTGCCTGCATTGACTTACCTTGTGTCTCTCCTTGTCTCCCGGGTGAAGACCTGTACTGCGCATGCACTCGCCCCATGATCCTTTGCCGCCAACCGAGAATCTTTAGATGTTCGGATTGGAGGGTACGGCGGGGACACAGGTAAGTTTAAACCCTTTTCTTAACAGTTTTTTATGTTTTTGCAAATATCAACTGCTTGCTAGCAGTAGATATATGCAAAACACCAGGAGGGTTTAATTATCCTTTAACATGTGATCCGGCACTGTATGCTGACTGCTAACCAGCAACAAATGTGTCACTAAACTCAGGAATTAAATCTTAAAAATGCATTCAAGTACTTTAACAATTAACAAAAATGTATCTTATCTGTGTATCACTCGGCTGCAGATCCTCAAATCGGCTGTAGCAAGGGCGAGGCGACTGAGGCACTCGCCTTGGGTGCAGCTGAGAGGGCGCACATCCAGGACCGGCCTGGCTGCGCCCCCTCGCCCCTGTTGCCACACACACACATTATTAGATATGTGCAAAGACTAAAAATGTGTTTAGACATGTGCAAATGCTAATTTGGATTCCGCCACCGGTGTGTTCTGCGTATGCGTGCCACTATCCTGGATGTCACGTGGCTGTTGGGGGGGGCACAATTTTCTGTTCTTGCCTCGGGCATAAAGGGAGCTAGCTACAGCTCTGCCTCTCATCTCTGAATTGGTGCTGACACTGTCCTTCCTTCTGGAGAGTGGTGGCGACTTTTGTTCCCCCATGGTCCCTGTGTGTGTTGTAAAGTAGCCACCACTCCAAGCTCACTCCTGTGATGGACTGCAATCTCAATACAAATTAGTAAGCTAAATATGAGATTGTAGTTCATCACAGGAGCGAGCTTGGAGTGGTGGCTACTTTACAACAAATAGGGACCGTGGGGACCAAAGTGGTCACCTTCCAGAAGGAAGGACAGTGTCAAAATGGATTCAGAGATGATTAGAAGATCTACAGCCAAGTGATACACAAATAAGCTACAGCACTGCTAATAGTTAAGGTACTTGAATGCATTTTTAAGATTTAACTCCTGCGGGAGCAAAGCTCAGCCTCCTGTGACAGATCAGGAGAGTGGCGGTGTGGGGTGGAGACAGCTGTCAGCTGTCCCACACAGCCGCTCTCCTAATCTGTCAAAGGAGGCTGAGCGGTGAGGGAGCAGAGACGCTGGCTGCTCACAGCGCTCTCCTCCCCTGCACCGCTCGTCCTCCTGTGACAGTTTCTTTCCTCCCACTAGGACACAGAGCAGCGCCCAGCGGGGAGGAGAGAAAGCAGGGATGCACCGCTATTTCGGCCGAAAGATGGCACTTTAGGCATTTTGCTAAAAGTGCCATTTTCGGCCGATATGTTTTGGTGGGCACGGATGCGACTACAGACAGGAGTGCCTTAGGGAGAAGGCTTAGCCAGACCTTTCACCAGATAGATGAGGTTTGCTGGAGAGAGGAGTATTTTACCTTATTCTTCTAACCGTAGATTTAATGAGCATTTAAGGCCTCATGCACACGGTCTCCTTCATTTAACACAGAATAAATTGATTCTTCTGCATTTGAAGAAGAATTCTGGGTAATGTATTAACCTTTTCAGTGGGGCTACCCCTGCACTGCATAGGTTAACTGCTCATTTTGGTCTAGGTGCTAAAATAACATCATACCAAAAGTTATTCTCATTTTACTATCTTTTTACAATCCTAAAATATTTAATGTGAACAGCTTAATGTAAAAAGAGCTTAATGTACCATAATGTGCCTAAACTTTAATCAATTGCCTTGAAAATTTGTACAACCTAAGTGTTAAACGTTCCAAAACAATCCTGGAATTTTCATGGATTTTGGTTTTCCACAAGGCAAATGAGGGACATTAAGCTTGTTTTTTGGGGAACTTAATCTGGCTTAAGATACAAAAAAGAACTTAGATGTTAAATAAATTTCCCTCAAACATCACACAATACAAGGCTCTTTCTATGCCAACATATTCTGGAAAATGTCAGGTTATTTCATAAATTAAATGTGAATAACTTTTGGTATGTTTTATCTATTTCACATCTATTTTATTACAGACCTAAAACATTTAGGAGGTTATGCACCAAGCTGCCGCAGTATGGCTAAGAATTCACCTCCCCTCCGGCTCAGTCGAACAGCTTCAGCACGCTCGGCCGAACTGAAGGGAAAAACCGATTAACCTCAGCTGATGCAACATCTGGATCAGCTGAGGTAAATGTTCGGCACTTCATTCCCTGCTGTTCACCACTATTCTCAAAGGGGCCGAACAGCAGAGAGTGAATAGCCGAATGCTCAGCTCATCATTGAGCTTGGTAGTTCGGTTCGCTGCCTCCGAAGTAGAAAAATGTTATGCAAAACAAAAGAAAAAAAAACAGAGCTGGGGGCCCCCTCCCAAATTATACCCAAGACCAGGTCTGGTAGGAATGTTAAGGGGGACCCCGATGTTAAAAAAAAAATACGTTTTTTGGAAGAATTTTCGTTATTCGGATGTATATGAATTTCCAAATAACAGAAATGACGAATGAAAACGAATGCGAATTTCCGAAAATGACATTTCGGACAAAATTCGTTAGCAGTAGTCTTCGTTTGTGGATGAATTTTCGTTGCAGCAAAGTGACAAAAATTGTTTTTGTAATGTCACCTTGCAGCAATAAAGCGAATGCACCACAAACGAAACGAAAACAAAACAAAAATGATTTGAATCCCGAAAAACGAAATAACGCAAAATCAAAACAAAACACATTTTTTTGCCGGTGCACATTTCTAATTGGTAGGGATTTTTTTGGTAGGAATTTTAAGGGAGACCCCTTGCTGTTTATTTTTTACTTTTTTTTTACGCTGACATTTTTAATTCTGTTTGCTACCTCTGAGAGGAATGTCAGAATGACCAAACCAAATGCTACTCTGCTTCATTCAGCTATTCACTCTTTCTGCTGTGCAGCCTCTTTGAGAATAGGAGTGAACAGCAGAGAATGAGCTGTCGCACTTTCGCCTCAGCTGATCCAGATGTTGCATCGGCTGAGGGGAACATCTTCTCCCCTTTGATTCGGCTGAGGCTGTTCGACCGAGCCAAAGGGAGGTAAAGTGAGCTGAACGCAGCCGATGTACGGCTAAAAATAGCTGTACGCGGCTACAGTGAGTAGCCGAAAAGGTTTGGGCCTACTTCACTTCGGTTTGGATATACATTCGGCTGCCATCAGCAACATAGTGAATAACTCCCTAAATGTTTCAGGATTGTAATAAAATAGTTTAATGTGAATAACTTTTTGGCATGTTTTACCAAATGGCGTTAAATTTTCAGAATATGTGGGCATAGATAGAGTCTTATATTGTGTGACGTTTGGGGGCAATTGGTTAACATCTAAGTTCTTTTTTGTACGTTAAGCTACATTAAGCTCCCCACAAAACAAGCTTATAATGATATTAAAGTCAAGTTTTTTTTCGCTCATTGAAATTCTGCTTTTAATACTTACCTTATGTGATGCCTCTTGCTGCAATTATCTTCTTCCTTCCACCATTTCCAGTAGTCCCTCCAGCGCTGGTGCCAGTCTCTGATCCAACGAAGACTCTGTCTTCTTTGTCCCACAAAGTGTGTCCGCTGTGCACGCTCCCGGCTGCGTGCATTCACTGACACAGTGCCTGCCTCTCCCCGCTGGTGACATGGGTTGCACATGCACTCAGCCACATGATCCTCCTGCACGGCTGTTTGAATCTGTGTACTGCAGCTGGGAGTGAGTGGCACAGCCAGAGGTAAGTATTTCATATTTGGGCACTTTTTAGCAGTAGATATATGCAAAAAGAATGAGACTTTAATTCTACTTTAATGTCACTCATTTTCCTTGTGAAATACCAAATTCCATGAAACTTGGTTGAGGTTTAGGCAGATTATTACACATTACACTCTTTTTACATTAAAGTGGTGTTAAAGTCTAAAAAATGTTTACATATATGCCCCAACATTTAAAAAATTAGAAAAGTGGCCAAATATGTAATAATTTACCTGAGTCTATGCTGATCGCTCCTGGCTGCAGAACACAGCTTTCCCGAAAAGGTCATGTAGGAGGATGATGTGTGCGGGCGCATGCGCACTTGATATCACCGGAGGGGCGAGGAGGAGCGACAGTGTAATTGAATAAACGCCGGGAGCGTGAAGAAATAGGAGTCGGCGCTGGATCAGAGATCGGCACCAGTGCTGAGGGGACTGTTGAAAACGATTGAAAGGAAGATGTTCGCATCAAGAGGCCTCACATAAAATAAGTACTTACAGCAGCATTAGGGAGGGACAAAAAAAATAGCCTTTAATGTCACTTTAAGCTAAATGTTTTAGGATTGTACAAAAAAAATAGTTAAATGTGAATAACTTTTGATGTTGGCATTGATAGAGTCTTGTACTGTGTGAAGTTTGGGGGAAATTGGCTAACACATTAATGTCACTCACTTGCTTTGTGGGAAACCAAATTCCATGAACTTCCAGAATAGGTTTGAAATGTTGAAAACTTTGGTTATGCAAAGATTCAAGGCAATTTATTGAGGTTTAGGCACATTATGGTACATTAAGCTCTTTTCCATTAAGCTAGTGGTCCCCAACCCCCGGGCCGCGGACCGGTACCGGTCCGTGGATCAATTCCTACCGGGCCGTAGGCGCAGCGGCGACTCGCGGTCCTTTGCCTGCAGTTCCGATCCCCCGCTCTGCCCGGCGACAGCGTGCAGGTAAAATGATCAAACGTTGACCGGTCCCCGGCGATAAAAAGGTTGGGGAGCACTGCATTAAGCTGTTCACATTAAATGTTTTAGAATTGCAAAAACATTGTAAAATGGAATTACTTTTGGTATGTTTTACCAAATGATCTGAAATATTTAGAATATTGTGTGAAGTTTGGGGGAAATTGGTTAACATCTAAGTTCTTTTTTGTACGTTAAACCACATTTAGCTCCCCAAAAAACAAGCTTAATGTCACTCATTTGCCTTGTGGAAACTAAAATCCATGAAACTGTCAGGATAGGTTGTTGATCATCTTCTTCTTTCCAGTAGTTTCCAGGAGTCCCTCCAGCGCTGGTGCCACTGTCTGATCCAGCACTGACTGTTGTGTCTTCTCTGTCACACGCAGGGGCGTATCTGCCGCAAGGCAAACAAGGCGTTTGCCTTGGGCGGCAGATTTCAGGGGGTGGCAAAAACAGTTAAGCAGCCGGGCTGAGGAGGTGGCGGTGGAGGAATAAAAAGGACGGAATCAGCGAGGAGGCGGCGGTGAAGGAGGTGGAAGAGACAGAGGAGGTGAAGCAGCAGGAGGGGGCGAGGCGAGGCCGGGATGACGTCAGATCAGGAAGGGGCGGGGCCAAGGTGCCGTCGCGCTTTAGGAAGCCGGTGCATTTTTGACAGAACACCAGGTCACAGAAGAGCCATCGGCCTGCTGAGGAGGCCAGGTCCTGCAGCACCAGTCCAGCGGTGGATGAGGCCATGGACCAAGCAGCAGGTAAGATGATCACACTGCTGCTAAAGGGATCCTGCAGAGCCCAGCATGAATTCTGCACAACCAACATGAGAGACTCGGGTGGGCTGTACAGGATCTGTGGTTGGGGGTCTATGTTGGGCAGAGCCCACTACACATTCTGCACAGGTCTGCAGGGTCTCGGTGGGCTCTGCAGGATCTGTGGTGGGCTCTGCAGGATCTGTGGTGGGCTCTATGGCAGAGCTCACCACAGATCCTGCACAACCCCCCTGAGATCCTGCAGATTTAGTGGAGTGGGGGGGGTGAAGCTGATGGGAGCGTGCACGTCGGCCAGACTCCGTGGGATACGAGGAGTCTGCAGTGGGTCAGAGACCGGCACTAGTGCTGGAGGGACTGTGGAAAACAAGTGGAATAAAGAAGCTGTTTGGATCAAGAGGAATCACGTTTGATAAGTCCGTACAGCAGCATGGGGAGAGGGGGACTGCCTTTAATGTCACTTCAAAGGTTTTAGGATGTCCCCTCCAACTGCATATGGACACATGTATTTTGGCACTCATGTGAAAAAAAGTCTAACCTTTGCAATGGGACCCCACTACAAGGGTTGTTTTTTTTTCCTGTGCCCAGAACTGGGCTTTAATGCCTGCATTTCCCCCAAATGTATAATAACATTCATGATTTTCCTCTTTATTAATAATGTATTTCCCTGCTAAGATATACATCAGAGTACCTGCCAACAACAAGCAGCATTTGATCAGCAGTGACACAAAGATCACTTTATAAAGGCAAGCATTTGAAAGGATTTTGTGGCATGTCTGTTCTTTTTTTAGACAGACCTAAATTAATTTTACAAACAAAAGAATGCTAAGATAGCGGCACGCTCTGAAGATCTTTTTCATTTTTCAGTCAGCATTGCTGCAAAAGCTTTGATGCATAACATTATACACATCCAAGAAGAACATGAAGTCATTTAAATGCATGGATGTCTTTTTGTGTCAGGCAAGAATGTCTGCTGGTTAAATGGATTTAAGGTGTAAAAGAGTGAAGTGCAGAAGAAATAAATGGAGCAATCTAGAAATCACAGAACAATGCAAGCTACAGAAAAAGGCAACATGACCTTTATATATCACTTACTGTTATTTCCAAACAGTTATACTGTGGTTCATACATAGTTTGTAACTAATTGAATCGATATTCAATATTGCTCCAAAATATCTAGCACATGATGTCAGCTAAATAACAGTCAATGTATTCAGGTGTTTAGTTATTTGCACACAGGCACCTGCGTATACACATCCACCTCGGTATACATGTCCACCTCGGTATGGACATTTAGTAACATGGACGGAAGGAAGAATGAATGGACTACTGCATGAAAGTGCAGCATGTCACTCCATTGCAGAACCTGTCAAAAATCATAGGCGTGCACAGCCTATTGCCCTATTGCATTAGGGTGTGCACACTAAATTACAAACACAAATATATATATATATA